>NW_006922195.1:960104-989915 GCF_000298275.1 Orycteropus afer afer
AGCATTGTACTTCAGGACAGATCTTGAAACATCCTTTGTGATGATGAATGCCATGGCATTCCTCTTCAAACTGTCATTCCCAGCATAGTAGATCACATGGTTGTCCGATGCAAAATGGCCAAAACCAATCCACTTCAGCTCACTAATGCCTAGGATACCAATCTTTATGCTTTCCATTTCATTTTTGACAACTTCCAGTTTTCCTAGATTGATACTTTGTACATTCCATGTTCCGATGATTAATGGATGTCTGCAGCTGTTTCTCTTCAATTTGAGGGGTGCCACATCAGCAAATGGAGGTCTTGAAAGCTTTACCTTAACCATATGAGTAAGGCTGGGTTTACTCAGATGATGCAGTTCTTTCCCAGTCCTATTTTGAGAGCCTTCTAACCTAACCAGACTATTCATAAAGTTGCGTGGTTATGTATCAAACAGTGTTTCCTTGCTATTCATAAGGTTTTCCCTGGCCAATTCTTTGAGAAGTAGACAGCCTCCTCCTTCTTCCTAGTCTGTCTCAGTCTGTAAGCTGGGCTGATACCTGTGCACCATGTGCATTCTGCTGGGTTAGAAACACCAGTGGCTTAGCCTCAAAACTCACATCAACATTTCACCATGGTAGGACAAACTGACAGACAAGTTTGCCTCCCTATTGGAAACTTCTCATACCACCCTTACCTGGGTCCCTGCTGCTGACTCCTCTTCTGTCCAGATCCCTGGACCTTTTAATCCCCTTTCTCCTGCTCTCCTACCCTGCTGCTTTGAGCATGCCTGAGTTCCTTTCCTCACCTGGATCCCTACAGCTGACTGCTACTCTGTCCAAGTTCCTGGCTTTTTTATCCCCTTTCTCCCACTCTCCCACCCTGCTGCTTTGGGTGTTCCTGAGTTCCCTCTTCTCATCTGGACCCTGTGGCTGACTAATTAGCCATTAGAAAGATACAGATAAAAACCACCATGAGGTACCATCTCACCCTAGCATTAACAGCAAAGTTCAACAAGAGAGAAAATAACAAATGCTGAAGAGAGTGTGGAGAGATTGGGACTCTCATACACTGCTGGTGATGCAAGCACTGTGGAAATTGGTATGGTGATTTCTTAAAATGTTAGAAATAGAAATACCATTTGACCCAGCAGTCCCATTTGTAGGAGCTCTGGTGGTGTATTGCTCTAAGGCATTTGACTGCTCACCAGAAAGCTGGCGGTTCAAACCCACCAACCATTCCTTGGAAGGAAGATTGGGCAATCAACTTCCGTAGTGATACTACCTCAGAAACACAAGGATAGGTCACTATGAGTCAGATCTGAATCGATGGCAATATTTTTTTTAATCCCATTACGAGGTATATATCCTTAAAGTAGTGAGAGGCAGGACATAGTTGACATATGCACACTCATGTTCCTTGTGGCATTATTCACAATAGCAAAGAGATGGAAACAACTCAAGTGTCCATGAGTTGAGGAATGGATAAACAAACTGTGGTACATACACACAACTGAATACTATGCAACCCTAAAGAATGAGGTAGAATCTGCAAAACACCGCATAACATGGATGAACTTGGAGGACATTTTACTGAGTGAAATAAGTCAATCACAGAAGGACAAATATTATATTAGTGAACTATTTTAAAAAGTCAAGGAAAGGTTATATATAGAAGGACACTTTTTTTGTTGATTATCAGGGATAGGAGAGAAGGGGTAGAAAATTTCTAGGTAGGTTAAAACACACACACACACACACACACACACATATATTTTAAAAAGTCAAGGAAAGGTTTATATATAGAAGGAAACTTTCTTTGTTGATTATCAGGGATAGGAGGGAAGGGGTAGAAAATTTCTAGGTAGGTTAAAACACACACACACACACACACACACATATATTTTAAAAAGTCAAGGAAAGGTTTATATAAAGAAGGAAACTTTCTTTGTTGATTATCAGGGATAGGAGGGGAGGGGTAGAAAATTTCTAGGTAGGTTAAAACACACACACACACGCACACACATATACATATATATACATCAACGACTTTTAGTGGTTACCAGATATGAGGGAGGCAGAAAGGGATATCTTTTCTTTGGGGCATTGAGTTTATGCTAATAGATGGTGGAATATTTGGGATAAGGATAGCAACAATGATAGCACAATATGAAAAATGTGATCAACGTCCCTGAGCTGTAAATGAGGAAGTTGTTATGTTGGCAAATGTCTTGTTGTGTTATGTTTTCACTGTAAGAAAAGTAAATAAATAAGTAAATAAATAAAAAAAAATAGAATTATATTGTTTGGAAATTGTTTTAAATCAAATATTCTAAAGATGATTATGGCAATAGGTTGTAACTCTAACTATACTAAGGACCATAAAAGTATACACTTTCAGTGGGTGACTTATAGGGTATGTATTAAAAAAAAAAATCACTGCCATTGGGTTGATTCTGACTCATAGGGAACCCCACTGGGTTTCTGAGGTGGTAAATATTTACAGAAGTAAATTGCCCAATCTTTGTTCCATTGAGTGGCTGGTGGATTTGAACCACCAGTCTTCTGGTTAGCAGTCAAATGCCTTAAGCACTATGCCATCAGAGCTCCTATGGTGTGTATAAAAAAACCCCAAGAACTGAACTCACTGCTGTCGAGTTAGGTCCGACTCATAGTGTCTCCTCTTTGGGTTTCTGAGGAGGTATCTCTATGGAAGTAGATTGCCCAGTTTTCCTTCTGAGGAGTGACTGGTGGGTTTGAACTACCAGCCTTCTAGTTAGCAGTCAAATGCCTTACACACTAAGCCACCAGAGCTCCCATGGTATGTGTAAGAGTCTGAATAAGGCTGTAAGTAATACTGTTTCTGTTACAATAATCACCACAGTGTAAGATATGGGTTTCTTTCTTTTTCTTCTTCTTCTTTTTTTTTTTGTTTTAGAGCAGTGTACTCTAAGGAAGAATGCCTAATTAAACTTTCTAGATTGTGCTTTCTTCCTTGTCATCACCAGTCATTATCAACCTAGGAACCCTAATGCTACCAGTAGATACTTAATAGCTACTAAACCCAATTGAGTTTTAACTGTGTCAGGCCCTGTTCTGAGTATTTCATATGCGTTATTTCATTTTATCATTTATATTCTCTGAAAGATGAAGATCTTAATATGTCTGTTTTACAGATGAGAAAAGTGAAGCTGAGAATGGTTAAATAATTTAACTTCATTGCCACAACTGGTACATAGCAGAGTCAGGAATTGAAGAACCAAGTCTGCCTGATATTAAATACTGTGTTCTAAATCCTGGTCTCCATTGGAATCTCTTCTCATGATGACATTCCCTAGCACTGAGATGGGAAATAGATTTAAATGATCTCAAAACTTCCCTTGGATGATTCCTTTTCCTCCGGTCTTTTCTCCTACCCTTCTACCTCTTCTACTTTTTGGAGGAAAGCTAACGAACAACTTTGAAAACAAGTAGAAAGCAGTAGAATATTTAATTTAGGACAGTTTAATTAAATTTTGGCTTCTCTCTGCAAGTTTTATAGAAGGAAAAGATATGGTCTAGGTCTTTATTGTGCTATAAAACTTTGATGTAAATTCCTAAGAACAGGCTTCCTTTTTAAAGGTACCATCTGTCTGGTACTGATTCAGAATGGTCATAGCCTGATGGACTTGTATAGTACAACAGTCCATATTTTCCTTAGGAATATTGTCTACTTTAATATGCATAGCGGTCACAGAATTATTCCTGACATTCATAGTTTATATTTATGCACCAAATATTCATTAAGTGACTTACTATATACATAAAAAGGAACTCTGGTGGTGTAGTGGCTAAGACATTTGGCTGCTAACCAAAAGGTCAGTGGTTTGAACCGACCAGCTGCTCTGTGGAAGAAAGATGGGGCAATCTGCTTCTGTAAAAATGTATGGCCTTGGAAATCTAATGGGGTCTCCTTGAGGCAGAATCAACTTGAAGGCAGTGAGTTTGGTTTTTAGTATATAAATAAAAATAACCCTGGTGGCATAGTAGTTATGTGCCCAAGTCAGTTAATCAAACTCACTGGCTGCTCCATTGAAGAAGGATGTAACAGTCTGCTTCCATAAAGATTTCAGCGTTGGAAACCCTATGAGGCAGTTCTAGTTTTACCCTGTTCTATAAGGTTGATATGGATCTGAATCAACCCATGCCCATATACATGTTGTTGTTGTTGTTGTTGTTTGCTGTCGAGTCGGCCCAGACTCATAGCGACCCCTCCTTGGGTTTCCGAGGCAGTATCACTATGGAAGTAGGATTGCCCAAACTTCCTACCGAGGAGTGGCTTGGTGGGTTTGAACCGCCAGCCTTCTGGTGAGCAGTCAAGTTCCTTAGGCACTATGCTACCAGAGATCCTATATATATATGTAATCTTTTGCACAGATCATTGGGGTGAGTGGTATTGGAAGTCTTTACTAACTCATAATTGTATTGATCTTCCCAACCTTCCCATATTAGATGAATTCCTAAAAATAATAGCCAAAGTACCAGCCACTGTCTTATGTTTTATATGTAGTGATTGATCTTACTTAAAACTTCAGTAATCCTAAAAGGTAGTCTTATTTTAAGAAACTTGGCTATGATGACTCATCTAGGGAATGATTGAGACAGAATTTGAATACAGGGTGTTGGACTCCAGAGCCTTCATTGAATTTAACTCATTAATATTGTTCTTGTTGTGTGATGTTTAGTCAATCCCATCTCATAGCAACCTTATAGGACAGAGTAGAATTTCCCTATAGATTTTCCTGGGCTGTAATCCTTATGGAAGCATATCATCAGGTTTTTTTTTTTTTTTTCTGTGGAATCCTTTGTGGCTTCAAACTGCTAACCTTTGAGTTAGTATTCAAGCACTAAGAAATACCCTGATATTGTATAAACAGGGAATGTTTTGAGGTATACAGGGTTTTGGTATCTTAAAAATCATGCTGTTTAGTCTGCTTTCTACTCTGTTAGGGAAAATAATGTACTAACCAATCTGATGATTCTAAATCACTGCATCAAATATTTATAGTTACAAAATCAGCACTTTTTATAGAAAGTCTCTTGATTTAAAAACATCAATATTTTTTGGTTCTATTCCATTTTACCCACTATGAGTGGGTGTGATTCACACACACACATATCCACTTTCTCTATATGCAGTCAATTTCAAAAGCTGACTTTGATCATTGCATTTTCCTGTCTATCTGGGTATAAGATTTGGCCTGGCAACAAAAGCATGAACTAGACACCCCAGTAAATTTTTCCAGTGCTTTAATTCTTAGATTACATAGTAAAACTGAGTTAGGGATGAGAAATAACTCTTGGAATAATTTTAAATAGCATCACACTTCTTTTGCATTTTGTCTTCTTGACCCAGAAAAAGGGGAAGCTATTTGGATGTAGTGGCTGGAGCTTGCACTAAGTAAACAAATAAAATTAATGGAGTACAATATATGACTTTTGTGTGTATGTCTTTTTACCACAATGTCATATGTCATGAATGACAGAAAGAATTTAAGCAAGAAGAAGCAAGTAGCAAAGCAATTTGTAGTGTAAAATATAATTAATTCAGACAGCAGTACTTTTGACCAGATAGTGATGATATTTGTTCCTTAGGAGTTTATAATGACGATACTAGATTGCCAAGATTGTTTGAATAATAAGTAAGATGCTGTCAGTACCTGCCAAGAGTGACATTTATTTACTCTTTATTATATGGATATTAATGGCTCAGTGCCTAATGCATTTGACTGCTAACCAAAGGTTGGTAGGTTCAACCCCACCTGCTTCTCTGCAGAAGAAAGTTCAGATAATTTACTTCTGTGAAGAGTTATCACCTCAGAAACCTGAGGAGGGTTGCTACAAGTTGGAATCAACTCAATGGCAGTGGATTTTGGTATATACTGTGAAAAACTAGAAATTAAAATTAAACAAAAACAAATGGCCAAAATGAAGAGGCGAGTAGCTGCATAAGAAGATGCAAATAAATGTGGCACACTGCAGCATTTTTCATAAACTAATTCTGCCATACAAATTTTGGTTTATTATACGTTTTTATCACTGCTTCCTTGCATTTACTAAAATGACTAGGACAGTATTGCTCCACAATGACTGATCATTAGAATTACACAGTAAGATCTATGCATGGAATTTTGGAAGTTATTTTGAAGATTTTAATTGAGTAGCTTTGTTTTGAGGCCTTGAAATTTTTATCTAGATTAGTTTATGATTATTAATTTAAAAAGAATTTCTAAATCATTGCTTCTGAAAATGATCAAGAAAGTGTCCCATAAACCATTTTTCCAATGTCAACTGGCAAACATAATGGAAAGGAAACAATATTTAGCAAGGATCAACTATATGCCATTCACTTGAATTACATTTTTTTACTTAATAAATTCATCATTTTGTGTGATTAATATGATCCCTGGGACCAGCGGAAGGCAGGGGTTTGAGTGTGTGGAGCCGCTCAGAGGGCAGACACCAGTAAGGCAGTCCCAGGACCAGTGGAAGGTGAGTGTGGTATAGTAAATTACTTTGTGTGGCTTTTCTATCCATAAGTCTTTGTAAACTCCAAGGTGGGATTTGCTATGAGCAACTGAGGAGCTCCTGATTGCTGAAGGTGTCCACCTGGAGTATTTCTGTTGGGAGTGGCACAAAACAATGTTCTGGGAGGTGCCCACTCTCTCTCAGGTGCTTAGAGTTCTGATGATATAATTGGCTAGTTTGACCACCCTGCCGGGCTCAAAAGGAGGTCTCCTGGAGGCAGAACTCTCTGACTGCTGGTTGAGGAAGACATGCTGCTGAAAGGACATGGGCTCCTGAGACACGCGTTGCTGGGAAAGAGATGCAAGAGACACACATTGCTGAGTGAGACACCGAGGGACCAGCACTGCTGGGAAAGAGACTGTGAGAGACTCTTGGCTGAGGGACGGTGGGCTGGGAGAGAGACTGAGCGTTCTTCCTGAACTTGAGTTGTAGCCTGGTGCTTCCCTAATAAACCCTGTAATCTGTGAGTTCTGTGTGGCCACTGCAGTGAATTATCGAAGCCAGGAGAGAGGTGGTGGGTGCTTTGGGAGGAACGGTTGGTGAAAGGGCTGGAGGGAGGCAGCATGTTTGGCCTTGCAGTAATAGGCCTTGGGTTACTGCTGGTAATCCTGTCTTCCTCTTGTGAGATTAGAGGAGGTCAGAACATGTGGCCTCCTTGCCATTTTTGCAGTGAGTATTTGTGCCTTGGAGGCAGGCTGGGTAAGCAAGCAGGACGTGGGAGACAGGAAATGAGCAGAGTAGTTTGGAACAGCTAATGGACACAAATTTGTCTGTCAGTCTGTCATACTGTGGTGGCTCAAATGTTGCTGTGACGCTGAAGGCTATGCCACCAGTGTTTCAAATGCCAGCAGGGTTAACTGTGGTGGACAGGTTTCAGCGGCCTTCCAGATTAAGACAGACCTGGAAGAAGGAGGAGGCCATTCACTTCTCAAAGAATTGGCCAGTGAAAATTTTATGAATAACAGGGAAAAACTGTGTGATATATTATTGGAAAACTTTATGAATAGCCCTGAAACATTGTGCAACATAGTGCTGGAAGATGAGTGCATCATGTTGGAAGACACTCAAAATACTACTGGAGAAGAGCTGTCTTTTCAGAACAGAGCAAATCTTAATGATGTGGATGCAGTCAAGCTTTCAGCATACCCATTTGCTGATATAGCATGTCTCAATATGAGAAGAGACAGCTGCAAACATCCATTAATAATCAGAACATGGGAAGTACAAAGTATGAATATAGGAAAATTGGAAGTTGTCAAAAATGAAATGGAACACTAAAGAGCAATATCCTAGGCATTACTCACTGCTGTGGAGTCAAACCTGACATATAGCAACCCCTACTTGCATTTCCAAGACAGTATCACTACGGAAGTAGATTGCCCAATCTTCCTTCTGAGGAGTGGCTGGTGGGTTTAAACCACCAGCCTTCTGGTTGGCAGTCAAATGCCTTAGGCACTATGCCACCAGAACGCCACCAGAACTCCTATACTAGGAGTTAGTGAGCTGAAATGGACTGTTTTTTGGCCATTTTTAATCAGACGGTCATATGATCTACTATGCAGAGAATGACAAATTGAAGAAGAATGGCTGGGCATTCATCCTCACAAAGAATGTATTAAGATCAATCTTGCAGTACAGTGCTGTCAGTGATAATATGTGTATGCCTATGATGAAGACCAATTAATACTGTTGTTGTTGTTGTTGTTAGGTGTCATTGAGTTGTCTCTGACTCATAGTGACCCTATGCACAGCAGAACAAAACACCGCTCCATCCTGCCGCAGCTCCGTGATCCTCGTTATACTTCAGCCCATCGCCGCAGCCACTGTGTCAATCTATCCCATTGAGGGCCTTCCCCTTTTTCGTCAACCTTCCACCTTACCAGGCATGACCTCCTTCTCTAGGGAGTGGTCCCTTCTGACAACATGACCAAAGTAGGTGAGACAAAGTCTGGCCATTCTTGCTTCCAAAGAGCATTCCAGTTGCACTTCCTCCAGGACATATTTGTTAGTTCTTTTAGCAGTCCATGATATTTTTAGCATTTGTTGCCAGCACCACAACTCAAAAGCATCATCTCTTCTTCAATCTTCCTTATTTATTGTCCAGCTCTCACAGGCATATGAAGCAATTAAAAATACCATGACTTGTGCCAGGCCCACCTTAGTCCTCAAAGAGACATCTTAGCTCTTCAGCGCTTGGAAGAGGTCCTTTGCAACTGATTTACCCATCGTCTGATGTCTTGACTTCTGTTTCCATTGGCGTCAATTGCAGAACCAAGCTATATGAAGTCTCCGACAACTTCAATCTTTTCTCCATTTATTGTGATGCTGCTTATAGGTCCAGTTGTGAGGATTTTTGTTTTCTTTGTATTGAGATGTAATCTACACTTCAGACTGTATTCTTCAACCTTCATCAAGAAGTGCTTCAAGTCATCCTCACTTTCAACAAACAAAGTTGTGTCATCAGCATATTGCGGGTTGTTAATGATTCTTCCTCCAATCCTGATGCCATGTTCTCCTTCATAGAGTCCAGCCTCTCAGATTATTTGCTCAGTATACAGATCGAATAAGTATGGTGGAAGGACACAACCCTGACACACTCTTTTCTTGATTTTAAACTTTTCAGTGTCCCCTTGTTCTGTTTGAACAACAGCCTCCTGGTGTATGTACAGGTTCCTCATGGGTACAATTAAGTGTTCTGGAATTCCCATTCTTCCAAATGTTATTGACAATTTGTTATGATCCACACAAACAGATGCCTTTGCATAATCAATAAAACACAAGTAAACATCTTTCTGGTATTCTTTGCTTTCAGCCAAGATGCATCTTACTTCAGCAATGATATCCCTTATTCCATGTCCTCTTCTGAATCCAGCTTGCCTTTCTGGAAGTTCCCTATCAATATACTGCTGCAACCATTTTTGAATTATCTTCAGTAAGATTTTACTTGGGAACTCTGGTAGCATAGTGCCTAAGGCTCTTGACTGTTAACCACAAGGCTGGCAGTTCAAACCCACCAGCCACTCCTCAGAAGGAAGTAGGGCAATCTACTTCTGTAGTGATACTGCCTTGGAAACCCAAGGAGGAGTCACTATGAGTCTGGCCCGACTCGACAGCACATAACAACAACAACAACAACAAGATTTTACGTGGGTGCTATGTTAATGATATTGTTTGATAATTTCCACATTTTGTGGGCTCACCTTTCTTTGGAATGGGGACAAATATGGATCTCTTCCAGTCAGCTGGCCAGGTAGCTGTCTTCCAAATCTCTTAGCATAGCTCAGTGAGTGCCTCCAGCAGGTCATCTGCTTGTTGAAACATCTCAATGGGTATTCTGTCAATTCCTGTAGCCTTGTTCTTCACCAATTCCTTCAGTGCATCTTCAACTTCTTCCTTCAATATCATTAGTTCTTGAACATATGTCACCTGAAATGGATGAAGATTGACCAGTTCTTTTTGGTACAGTGACTCTGTGTATTCCTTCTATCTTCTTTTGATGCTTCCTGCATCATTCAATATTTTGCTCACAGAATCTTTCAATATTGCAGCTTGAGCCTTCAATTTTTTCCTCAGTTCTTTCAGCTTGAGAAATGCCAAACTTGTTCTTCCCTTTTGATTTTCTAACTCCAGGTCTTTACATTCCATTATAGTAATTGGCTTTGTCTGCTCAAGCTGCTCTTTGAAATATTCTGTTCAGCTCTTCTATCTTGTCATTTCTTCCATTTACTTTAGTTACTCTCTGCTCAAGGGCAAGTTTCAGAGTCTCTTCTGACATCCATTTTGGTCTTTTCTTCCTTCCTTGTATTTTTAATGACCTTTTGCTTTCTTCATGGATGGTGTTCTTAATGTCATCCCACAATTCTTCTGGTTTTTGGTCCTTCTGGTGTTTGGTTCAATGCATCAAATCTATTCTTTAGATGGTCTCTAAATTCAGGAAGGATATATTCAAGGTCATATTTTGGCTCTCTTGGATTTGTTTTAATTATATTCAGCTTCAACTTGAACTTACATATGTGCAGCTGATGGTCTGTTCCACAATTAGCTCCTGGCCTTGTTTTGGCTAAAGATACTGAGCTTTTCTGTAGCCTCTTATCACAGATGTAGTCAGTTTGATTCCCGTGTATTCCATCTGGTGAAGTCCATGTGTAAAACTGCCATTTGTGTTGTTGAAAAAAGGTATTTGTCATGAGTAAGTCATTGGTCTTGCAAACTTCTATTGTGATAGTATATTAATATTATTCAGATTTACACACTATCCACCAAAGACAAAGATGAGGAAATTGAAGACTTTCACCAACTTCTGCAGCCTGAAATTGACCAAACATGTAATCAAGATATGTTAATTATCACTGGTGATTGGAATGCAAAAGTTGGAAACAAAGAAGAATCACCAGTAGTTGGAAAAAAAAAAAAAAATGGCTTTGGTTATAGAAATGTTGCTGGAGATCACATGACAGAATTTTGCAAAACCAATGACTTACTCATTGCAAATACCATTTTTCAACAGCACAAAAGGCCACTATACTTGTGGACTTTGCCAGACCGAGTACACAGGAATCAGACTGATTACATCTTTGGCAAGAGATGATGGAGAAGCTCCATATCTTCAGCTGAAGGAAGGCCAGGAGCTGATTATGGAACAGACCATCAACTGCTCATGTTGCTGTTGTTGTTGTTATGTGCCGTTGAGTTGGACCCGACCCATAGCCACCCCTCCTTGGATTTCCGAGGCAGCATCACTGTGGAAATAGATTGCCCAACTTTCCTTTTGAGGAGTGGCTGGTGGGTTTGAACCACCAGCCTTCTCTTTAGCAGTCAAGTGCCTTAGGCACTATGCTACCAGAGCTCCTTCAACTGCTCATATGGAAGTTCTAGTTAAAGCTGAAGACAATTAAAACAATTCCACAAGAGCCAAAATATGACCTTGAATATATTCCTCCTGAAATTAGAGACCACTTAAAGAATAGATTTAATGCATTAAATGCCAATGACCAAAAACCAGAGGAATTTTGGTATGACATTGAGAACATCATCCATGAAGAAAGCAAAAGGTCATTAAAAGGACAGGAGAGGAAGAAAAGACCAAAATGGATGTCAGAAGAGACTCTGAAACTTCTCCTTAAATAGAAGTATGTAAAACAAATAGAAGACTTTATGGGATAAAAGACCTGAACAGAAGATTTCAAAGAAGAGCCAGAAAAGATGAAGTCAATTATTATTATGATATGTACAAAGAATTGGAGTTAAAATACCAAAAGGAAATAACACACTCAACATTTCTTATGCTGGAAGAAATGAGGAAAAAAAATAAGCTTCCAACTGCAATATTAAAAGATTCCATGGACAGTATTTTCTTTTTTGTTTTCTGACTGTACTTCTTCTAGTACAGATCTGTTAGTCCTTTTAGCTGTCCATGGTATGCTTAGCATTGTTCTCCAACACCACAACTCAAAATCATCAACTCTTCTTCAGTCTTCCTTATTCATTTTCAGCTCTCACATGCATAAGACACAATTGAAAATATCATGGCTTGGGTTAGGTGTACCTTAATCTTCAAGGAGACATCTTTGCTCTTCATCACTTGAAAGAGGTCTTTTGGAGCAGATTTGCCCAAATGCAATACTTTGTCTGATGTCTTGACTGCTCCTTACATTAGCATTGATTATAGAGCCAAGAAATATGAAGTTTTTGACAACTTCAATCTTTTCTCTATCCATCCAAACCAAACCAAACTCACTGCTGTTGAGTTGGATCTGACTCATAGTGACCACTCCTTGGGTTTCTGAGGTGGTATCACTACAGAAGTAGATTGACCAACCTTTCTTCTGAGGAGTGGCTGGTGGATTTGAACCATCAGCCTTCTGGTTAGCAGTCAAATGCTTCAGGCACTACACCATCGTGAAGGTGTTTATTGAACCAGTTGTGAGGATTTTTGTTTTCTTTATATTGAGGTGCAATCCATACTGCAGACTGTAGTCTTTAATCTTTGTCAGTAGGTGCTTCAAGTCATCCTCACTTTCAGCAAGCAAAGTTGTGTCATCTGTGTATCGCAATTTGTTAATGAATCTTCCTCTAATCATGATGCCACATTCTTCTACATATAATCCAGCTTCTCAGGTTATTTACTCAGCATACAAATTGAATACGTATGGTGAAAGGATATAACCCTGATGCACTACTTTCTTGATATTAAACCATAAAGTATCCCCTTGTTCTGTTCGAACAACAACTTCCTGATCCATGTACAGGTCCCTTATAAGTACATTCAAATGTTCTGGAATTCCCATTCTTCTTAATGTTATCCATAATTTGTTATGATCCACACAATCTAATGCTTTTGCATAGTCAACAAAATGCAATTAAACACATTTCTGGTATTTGATTTCAGATAAGATTCATCTGACATGAGTAATGATATCTCTCATTCCACGTCCTCTTCCTAATACAGCTTGAATTTCTGAAGTTCTCTGTCAATATATTGCTACAACCAGTTTTAAATTATCTTCAGTAAGATTTTACTTGCATGTGATATTAATGATATTGTTTGATAATTTCCACATTCTGTGGGATCACCTTTCTTTGTAATGGGCAAAAATATTGATCTCTTCCAGTCAGTAAGCCGGGTAGCTGTCTTCCAAATCTCTTGGCATAGCTGAGTGAGTGATTCCAGCACAACATCTCTTTGTTGAAACATCTCATTGGGTATTCTGTCAGTTCCTGGAGCCTAAAATTTTCAGTAATATACCAGACAGTGTTTCACTGCTATTCATAAGGTTTTCACTGGCCAATTCCTTGAAAAGATGATAGCCTCTTCCTTCTTCTGAGTCTGTCCTAACCTGGAGGTTCTGCTGAAACCTGTCCACCATGGGTAACCTTGCTGGCACTTTGCAACACCAGTGGCATAGTCTCCAGCCTCACAGTAATGTGCAAGCCCCCACAGGATGAAAAACTGACAGACAAGTTTGTCTCCTTTAGTTGTTCCAATCATTCTCTTCACTTCCCCACCTGTCCTTACCTGCCCTGGGGCCCAAACATAAATAAAGCTGCCCCAGAAGGTGTGAGCCACCATGCATCCACCTACCTACCTGGGGGCCTGGCCTTAAAATTAAGCCACCCCAGAAGCCCCAAGCCATGGGGCTCCCTCCTACCTGCCCAGGGGCCAGTCTTGGAAGCGAGGATGGCCAGACTTCATCTCACTTGCTTTGGCCATGTTGTCAGGAGGAACCATTCCCTGGGAAAGGATATCATGCTTGGTAAAGTGGAGGGTCAATGAAGAAGGGGAAGACCCTCAACAAGATAAATTGACACAGTGGCTGAACTTATGGGCTCAGGTATAGCAAAGATTGTGAGGCTGGCACAGGATGAGGCAGTGTTTTGTTCTCTTGTGCATAGGGTCACCATGAGTCAGAGATGACTTAATGGCACTTAACAACAACACACCTGGGCAATATGTTGAATGATGCAAGAATCATCAAAAGAAGATGGAGGGAATATACAAAGTCACTATACAAAAAAGAATCGGTGAATGATCATCCATTTCAGGAGTTGGCATATGATCAAGAGCCAATGGCACCGAAGGAAGAAGTTGAAGCTGCATTGAAAGAATTGGCAAAAAACAAGGCTCCAGGAATTGACAGGATACCTACTGAAATGTTTCAACAAATAGATGCTGCACTCAAGGCACTCACTTGGCTATGCAAAGAGATTTGGAAGACAGCTACCTGGCCTACTGTGTGGAAGAGATCCATATTTGTACCCATTCCAAAGAAAGGTGATCCCACAGAATGTGGAAATTATCGAACAATATCATTAATACTGCATGCAAATAAGATCTTACTGAAGATAATTCAAAAAACTGTTGCAGAAGTCTATTGACAGAGAACTTTCAGAGGTGCAAGCTGGATTCAAAAGAGGACGTGGAACAAGGGATATCATAACTTCTATCAGATGGATCTTGTCAAGGCAAAGAATACCAGAAAGATGTTTACTTGTGCTTTATTGACTATGCAAAGACGATTGATTGTGTGGATCATGACAAATTATGGATAACATTGAGAAGAATGGGAATTCCTGAGCACTTGATTGTACTCATGAGGAACCTTTACCTTGACCAGGAGGCTGTCATTCGAACAGATCAAGGGGACACTGCATGGTTTAAAATCAGGAAGGGAGTGTATCAGGGTTGTAACCTTTCCCCATACTTATTCAATCTATATGCTGAGAAAATAATCTGAGAAGCTGGACTATATGAAGAAAAATGTGGCATCAAGATTGGAGGAAGAATCATTAACAACCTGAGATACTCTGATGATACAACTTTGCTTGCTGAAAATGAGGGTGACTTGAGGCACTTACTGATGAAAATTGAGGAACACAGTCTGCACTGTGGATTACATCTCAATATAAATGAAACAAAAATCCTCACAACTGGACCAATGAGCAGCATTGTGATAAATGGAGAAAAGATTGAAGTTGTCAAAGAATTCACATTGCTTTGTTCTACAATCAATGACAATGGAAACAGCAGCCAGGACATTAGACAGTATGTAACACTGGGTAGGTCAACTGAGAAGGAACTCTTTCAAGTGCTGAGGAGTAAGGATGTCTCCTTGAGGACTAAGGTGCACCTGACACAGGCCATGATATTTCCAATCGCCTCATATGCATGTGAGAGATGGACAATGACTAAGAAAGAATGAAGAAGAGTTGATGCTTTTGAGTTGTGGTGCTGGCAAAGAATGCTGAAGGTACTGTGGACTACCAAAAAATCTAACAGATCTGTCCTGGAGGAAGTGCAGCCGAGATGCTCCTTGGAAGCAAGGATGGCCAGATTTCGTCTCACTTACTTTGGTCATGTTGTCAGAGGGGACCATTCTCTGGAGAAGGATGTCATGCTTGGTAAGGTGGAGGGTTGACAAAAGAGGGAAAGACCTTAGACAAGATGGATTGACATGGTGGCTGTGACAATGGGCTCAAGTATAGCAAGAATCATAGAGCTGACACGGGATCGGGCGATGTTTCATTCTGTGCATGAGGTCACTATGAGTTGGAAGTGACTCGATGGCACCTAACAACAACAAAACAATGATCAGTACCCTAGTCCTTATTATTATTATTCTTAGATGTCATTGAATTGGCTTCCACTCATAGCAATCCTGTGTACAACAGAACAAAACACTGCCCTGTCCTGTGCCAGCCTCAGCATCTTTGCTATATCTGAGCCCATCATTGCAGTGACTGTGTCAGTCCATCTCATTGAGGGCCTTCCTCTTTTTGTTTGACCCTCTACTTTACCAAACATGATATCCTTCTCCAGGGAACAGTCTTTTCTGACAACCTGACTGAACTTAGTGAGACAAAGTCTGGCCATTCTTGCTTTGAAGGAGATTTATAGTTGCACTTATTCCAGGAGAGATCTGTTAGTTCTTTTGGCAGTCCATGGTACTTTCAGTCTTCTTTGCAAACAACACAACTCAAAAAATTGACTCTTCTTCAGTCTTCCTTATTCATTATCCATTTCTCGCATGCATATGAGGTGATTGAAAATACCATAGCTTGGGTTAGGCACACTTTAGTTTCCAAAGAGATATCTTTGCTCTTCAGCACTGTAAAGAGGTCTTTTGCAGCAGATATCCTAGTGCTGTTAGTCCTTTTAGTAGTCCATGGTATGCTTAGCATTCTTCTTCAACACCACAACTCAAAAGCATTAACTCTTCTTTGCTCTTCCTTATTCATTTCCAGATCTCAAACGCACAAGACACAATTGAAAATACCATGGCTTGGGTTAGGTGCACCTTAATCTTCAAGGAGACATCTTTGCTCTTCATCACTTGAAACAGGTCTTTTGTAGAAAGAGGTCTTTTGATGCCTTGGCTGCTGCTTCCATTGGTGTTCATTGTGGAACCAAGTCATATGAAATCTTCGACAACTTCCGTATTTTCTCCATCTATTGTGATACTGTTTACTGGTGCAGTTGTGAGAATTTTTGTTTTCTTTATGTTGAGATGTAATCCAGAGTGGAATATGGCTTTGTACATGTAGCCCACACATTTGTTCCCTCTAGCATCTTAATTCCTGAGAAACTAGGTGTAGCAGATAGAAACAGGAATTTTGGAGTTGTAAACAGCTGAATAAGAAAAAGAGTATCAGATTTAGTGGAGACAGAGAAAAACAGCAGTTTAAACATCTGAGAAAAATAAACGAAACTGCCTGGCTGGTGGTGAGAAGGAGAGGCAGAGAAGCAGAAAACTCTTTACCAATACAGGTGAAAGCAGCGGCATGAAGGAGGAAAAAAAGGGTGGTGCACCACAGAACCCATGGAGGCTTAGTCGACTTGGAAAACCCACATTGTAAGGTTCAGATGGTAACCGTGGAAGATGAGCTGAGTAAATGGATAACCCTACTGTGAAACAAAATAGAAATCCCCTTTGTTGAGGCTGATGGAGTTCAGATGGGAAAGGGGGAAGGGAGGAAACTTGCCTCTTGGAGGCGGGCTCTGGAATGAGCTTGCAGTAGAGGCTTGGATTCAACTCTTCCATGACTACTTTTTAACACAGAGTGGATCACCATTTTTTTTTTTTTTTTGCAGCTTTCAGTCCCACATGAAAAGTTGTGACCCCTAACCACTGAGGTCTCTGTTGATTTTGAACTGTGGGTCTGTGACTGACAGAAAAATGTCATCATTGGTTGAATCCCAAGTGGTCTCAAAACAAACCCCTAGAACCTGTCTGTGTAAATGTGGAAAATCAGGACTTGCTATGGGTGCCTTTTCTTTTTCTTTCTTTCTCTTTGTTCTCTTTCTTGCCCCCCTCGTCCAATAGAAGAAGTACATTACAACACCACAATACTTGCTTGTCCCAACTCCAAGTCCCCTCCCATGGTGAACAGAGCCCTGCATCCAGCAGTGATTCCATCAACACACACACACACACACACACACACAAACTGGTCAGCAACCCAGTTCATCTGAACTAATAACAACAACAACAAAATATACTTGATCCACAGTGGCAAATATATTAAAACATAGAATCATAGTGAAACAAACCAATAGATAACTAATAGTTAAAGACAACAACTTCAAAATGTTTAGGAAACAACAGACAACCTCAAATCAAACAAAAAACAGGAAAATAGAAATAAAACACCAGTTTGAAGACTTGTCTAATATGGCAGAAGAACAGGCAATAGAATTATCTGAGAAGGAATTTAGAAGATATGTATACAGAACTCTACAAGAGCTCAAAGAAACCACAAACAGAATGAAGAATACAGACAGTACCCTGGAATAATTCAGGAAAACCATTCAAGAACAAAATAACAAGATTAATACATAATCAGAACTCATACAACAACAACAGTTAGAAAACCAGACAATGAACAATAAAATTACAGAGTTAAACAACACAGTGGAAGGACAAAAGAATAAACTAGCACTGGCTGAAGAACACATTTCCAAACTAGAAAATCAATCCCTAGATGCCAGGCTTTATGAAGAACAATCAGAACAAAGATTTAAGAGAAATGAAGAGAACCTAATAGTTAGATGACATGAAAAGAAACAACATGTGCCTCATTGGAATACCAGAACAAGATGAGGAAAAAAATTAAAATAAAATGAACACTGAGAAAATTGTGCAAGACTTGCTAACAGAAAATATCCCCCATTTCATCATGAAGAAAGAAAAGATATCTGTCCAAGAAGCTCAACAAACTCCATACAAGATAGCTCCCAAGAGAAAATCATCAAGACATATCATAATCAAACTCTCCAATACCAAAAACAAAGAAATAATCTTGTTAGCAGGTTGGGGAAAAAGAAAAGTCACCTACAATGAACAAGCAATAAGGCTGAGTTCTGATTACTCAGCAGAAACCATGCAGCCAGGAAGGCAATAGGACAGTATACATAAAACACTGAAGGTAAAAAAAACTTCCAACCAAGAATTCTATATCCAGTCATCAAATATGAGGGTGAAATCAATACATTCTCAGACAAACAGAATTAAGGGAATTTATGAAAACCAGACCAAACTTACAAAAAATGCTAAAAAGGAGTCCTTTCAATAGAGAACCCATAACAGAAAATTACAAATTAAAATCAGGACACTTGACATCAACACTTAAAAAACAAATTATAAATAGACACTCAGAATAAGCTCATAAAACATTGTACACAAAGAAACTTGCAGATGACATCAGCAACAAAGCAAATAGAGGAAATAAAAGTTTTAATTTCAGAATTTCCAAATGGAGAGGAAGACAGGACAATGTATTTATAGAACTGACTATTCCAAAATTAAAGAGACAAGAATTCACTACAAGATACCCACAGAGAAAATTAACAATCCCCCTAAGTAAACCCAGAAAGAAGAAAAACATATAGACTTAGTAAGCACAAAACCAATAAAGAAAAAAGAGAAGAAACATTTTATAAAAAAATGAACTCAGCACAGAAAAACAGTTGGAACAAGGAACTTATCAACAACACAACAATAAACACAACAGAATGACTGCAATAAATTCATACCTATCACTAATTACACTGAATGTGAATGGAGTAAATCCACCAATCAAGAGAAAAGAGTGGAAGAGTGAATAAGAAAAGAAGACCCATTGATATGCTGACTACAAGAGACCCACCATAGACACAAACATAAAAACAAATTAAAAATTAAGGGGTAGAAAAAAATATACCAAGTTAATGGTAATCAAAAGAGAGCAGGCATGACAATATTAATTTCTGATTAAAATAGAGTTCAAGGTGAAAAACAGCATAAGGGATGAAGAAGGAGACTATATGATGCTAAAAGGGTCAACTGAGCAAAAAGACATTACTATAATAAATATCTATGCACCCAGTGAAAGTGCTCCACAATACATGAAACAAATATTAACTGAATTGAAAGGGAAAATAGACAACTTTACAATAGTAGTAAGAGACTCTAACACACTGCTTTCAAGGAAGGAGAGAACAATTAGAATAAAAACAAAGATACAGAAGAACTCAACAACACAATGAACGAACTCGATCTCATAGACATATATACAGAACACTCCATCAATCAAAAAGCACAATTATGTTCTTCTCCAGTGCACATGGATTATTCTCCAGAATAGATCATATGTTAGGGCACTAAAAAACCTTCAATAAATGCAAAAACATTGAAACATTGCAAAGCATCTTCTTGGACCAAAATGCTATAAAGTTAGAAATCAATAATAGAAAGATCAATGAAAAAATATCAAACATGTGGAAGTTGAATAATACACTGCTCAGAAACTACCAGGTAACAGAAGAAATAAAGTGTGAAATAAAAATTTTCCTAAAAACTAATAAGAAAGAAGATACATCTCACCAAAACCTATCAGACACAGAAAAAGCAGTACTCAGAAGTCAATTTATAGCAATAAATGCAGAAATAATTCTCAACAAAGAGGAAAGGAAAAAAAAAACTACACTCAACAACCCAACAATTAGAAAAGAAACAACAAAAGAAACCTACAGTATACAGAAATAAGGAAGTACTAAAGATCAGAGCAGAAATAAATGAAACAGAAAACAAAACAAAACAAAAAATAGCAAAAATCAACAAAACAAGAAAGTGGTTCTTTGAAAAGATTAACAAAATTGACAAAGCACTGGCAAATCTAACAAAAGAAAAAAAAGAGAAGATGCAAATAGTATGAATAATGAACAAAAATGGTGACATCACAACAGAACCAAGTGAAATAAAAAAGATATTGACAAAATATTATGAAGAACTCTACTCCAACAGATTTAAGAACCTAGAAGAGATGGACAGGTTTCTAGAAACACAAGACTTACCTATTCTGGTCAGAGATACAATATTTGAACAGACCCATAACAAAAGAAGAAATTGAGCAGGTCATAATAAATGAATGAATGAATAAATAAATAAATAAATACCTTCCCACAAGAAAAAATCCTGGCCCAGATGAATTCACTGGAGAATTTTACCAAACATTCAGGGAAGAGTTGACATCTGTACTACTCAAACTATTCTATAACATAGAAAAAGACTGAATGCTTCCAAATTCACTTTATGAAGCAAGCATTACTCTGATCCTCAAACCAGGGAAAGACAGCACTGAAAAAGGAAAGCTAGAGACCAATATCCCTCGTGAATATAGACACAAAAATCTTAAACAAAATCCTAGCCAATAAAATCCAACAACATATCAAAAAAATAACACATCTTAACAAAGTGGGATTCATACTTGTTATGCAAAGATGGTTCAACATCAGAAAAAGCAATCCATGTAATCCACCACATAAACAAAACAAAAGAACCATATGATCATATTAATCAACACAGAAAGGCATTCAATAAAATCCAGCAACTGTTCCTGTTCAGAACTCTCAGCAACATGGGGATAGAAGGGAGATGACTCAATGTAATAAAGGACATATATGCAAAGCCAATAGCCAACATTATTGTTAAAGGAGAAAGACTCGAAGCATTCCGCTTGTGAATGGGAAACAGACAAGGATGCCCTCTATCACCACTTCTATTTAGTATTGTATTGGAAGCCCTAGACAGAGCAATAAGCAAGAAAGAGAAATAAAAGCTATCCAAATTGGCACTGAGGAAGTAAAACTATTTCTACTTGTGGATGACGTGATCCTATACATAGAAATCCCAAGAGACTCAGCCAAAAAAACTAGTTAGTTGCTGGAACTAACTCTGGTAGCATAGTGCCTAAGGCATTTGACTGCTAACCAGAAGCCTGGCAGTTCAAACCCACCAGCCACTCCTTGAAAGGAAGATTGGGCAATCTACTTCCGTAGAGATACTGCCTCAGAAACCCAAGGAGCAGTCATTATGAGTCGAGTCTGACTCAAAGGCACATAACAGCAACAACAACAATAGAGAAGTTCAGCAAAGTGGCAGGATACAAGGTCAACATACACAAATCAGTTGGATTCCTCTATGTCAACAAAAAGGACTCTGAAAAGGAAATAAGGAAAACAATACTGTGATAGTTGGATCTGTGTATCAACTTGGCTGGACCACAATTCTGTGTGGTTTAAGCAATTGAGATGTAAGTTGTTTCAATGATGGGATCAGATGTACATGTTTTGAGCAGCCAATCCATTGAAAGGGAGTTTCCCTAGGGGTGTGGCCTGTTCCAGCATATTTATGAACATCCTGGGAAAAGAGACACTCTTCTGTGGATCAGGATTCTGTTGTGCTGCCTACAGCTGTCCATGAGCCAACAATCCACCATTCAGCCTGAAGATCTTGTATTCATCATTTGTTGGAGTCAACAGCCAGTATACTGCCGGCCAGCCTTGAGCTTGTCAGCCCCTGAAGCTGCATGAGTCAGGAAGAGCCTCCAGCTTGACGTTTGATCCAAGAACTTTGGATTTACGGGTGTGAGCCATTTTCCTAAGATATATTTCTCTTTCTACATATAAGCTTTACTGGTTTTGTTTCTCTAGAGAACCCAGTCTAACACAAATACCATTTATAACAACCATGAAAAAAAACAAAATATCTATGAATAAATCTTACCAGACACACAAAAATCTTATACAAAGAAAACTAAAATATTAGTATAAGAAACTACAAGGGGCCTACATAAATGGAAGAACCTGTCTTGTTCAAGGATAGGAATATTGAACACTGTGAAAATATCAATGCTACCTAAAACAACTTGCACATTTAATGCAATCCCGATCCAGATACCATCAACATTTTTTTTAAGATGTAGAAAAACTATTACTAACTTCATATAGAAAGGAAAGAGACCTGGAATAAGCAAAGCACTACTGAAGAAGAAAAACAAAGTGGAATGTTTCACACTCTCATGTCTCAAAACCTAGTTTTAACACAGTAGTTAAAACAGCATGGTATTGTACCATGATAGACAGATAGATCAATGGAACAGAATAAAAATTCCAGAAATAGACTTATCCATCTATGGACAGCTGAGCTTTGACTAACGACTCAAATCCATCAAATGTGGAAGAGATAGACTCTTTAACAAATGGTGCTGGCAAAATTGGATATCCATCTGCAGAAAAATGAAACAAGAGCCATACCTCACCCCATAAACAAAAACAAACTCAAGTTGGAGCAAAGACTTAACTGTAAAACCCAAAACTACAAAGTTGATCAAGATAAAATAGGGGCTAATATAGGGGCCTTAATTTATGGCAAAAATAGATTATCAAGAACAACCCAGAATGCACAGGCAGTGGGAGAGAAGCTAGATGACTGGACCTATTAAAAATTAAATGTTTATGCACATCAAAAGACTTCTCCAAAAGGGTAAAAAGAGAATCTACAGATTGAGAGAAAATATTTTCCTATGACATATCTGACAAAGGACTTGTCTTCAAAATTTATGGAAAACTTTCAAATCTCAATGCCAAAAAGGCAAAAAAATCCCATTCAAACATGAGCAAGGGACATGAACAGGCACTTCACTAAAGAAGATATACTGACATCCAACAAACACATGTAAAAATGCACATGATCATTAGCCATTAGAGAGAACAAATCAAAACAACAATGAGCTATCATCTCACCCCCACCAATAATAGTAAAGTTCAACAAGACAGAAAATAACAAATGCTGGTGAGCTTGCAGAGAGACTAGAACTCTATACACTGCTGGTGAGACTGTAAAATGGTGCAAACATTGTGGGAAATGATATGGTGTTTCCTTAAAAAACTGAAAATAGAAATACCATTTGAACCAGCAATTCTGTTACTAGGAATATATCCTAAAGAGATGATAGACAGGACACAAAGAGACAAATGCACACCCATGTTTATCACAGAACAATTCACTGTAGAAAAGAGATGGAAACAACCTAAATGGCCATCTACAGATGAATGGATAACCAAATGATGGTATTCACACAATGGAATACTGTGCTACATTAAAGAATAATGATGAATACGGGAATCATCTCTCAATCTGGATGAATCTGGAGGAAACTATGCTGAGTGAAATAAGTCAATCACAGAAGGACAAATATTGTATGAGCCCATTACTCATCAAGGAAATATTTGCTTAGGGAAGGGAGCTCACTTTGCAGGTTACCAGGGATGGGAGGGAAGAGGAGGGAAAACTTTGGACTAGTTGGGGGCCACATGTTGATTTGGCTAAGGGAAAGGATGGTACATAAAGTCTGTGACCAGCATGGTAACATTAAGTAAAGGGAGGACACCATAACGTTCACATAAGATATAGACAACGGAGACAAATACTAGTATATGTGCAATACTGCTTTACCACTAACACCAAACACTAGGCTACAGATAAATGCATAAAGAGAGAAGATCAGATGCAAGTTGGTGGAAAAGAATGTTCTTTAGACCAAGGTAGATTTAGCTGAAGATAATCTTAGATGGATACTTAACAAAACCAAAAAAAAAAAAAAAAAAAAAAAAAAAGCCACATTCATTGCAGAAGCAACAGAAGACAGAGTTGGAGTAATCCCTCTGAGACAGCCAGACACTTTGGGATAGAGAGCCACTGGGCCTGCTGACTCAGGACCATAATAATGGGGGACACCAGGCTCAACTGGCGCAACATAATACATAAAAATCTTGTTCTACAAACTACTTTGGTGAGTAGCAACTGGGATCTTAAAAGCTTTCGAGTGACCATCTAAGATGCAGCTAATGGTCTCTTCTTGTCTGAAGTGAAGAAGAGTGAAGAAAATCAAGGGCATTTGGAAACAATCATTCTAAGGATAACGGACCTTGAGATCAGAGGAACTAGATGGTGCCTGGCTGCCAATGACAACGACTTGGGAAAGGATCAAAACAGGGGATCCTGGATAGAGTGGGAGGAATAATGTGGAACAAAACTCAAAAACACAATAATAATCAGAATTACTGGTCAGATGTAGTCTGGTGGGACCCCGAGGAACATGGCCCTGGGATACCATTTGGACATGGGATGGGACTCACTCTCAGGGTCTGGTTCTCAGCCCAACAGTGAAAAGATTTACATGCATAACCCCCAACCCAGGGCAATGCATCCACCTATTCCATGTAGATAATCCCTTGGAGCAATCAACCATGGGGCACCAGAGGGGCAGCATTCACATGGAGGGAAGTGCATAGGGCACAGGGAGGGGGACTCAGAGAAGGGAGGGGAGGAGAGTGAGTTAGTGTTGGTGATGGTAATCATGGTGTGAAATGAAATGTACAAGAACTATTGAATGTAAAACAAATTCTGCTCTGTAAACTTGCATCTAAAGTGCATGCATGCACGCACACACACACACACACACACGATATAATCCATACTGCAGACTCTAGTCTTTAATCTTCACCGGTAAGTGCTTCAAGTCATCCTCATTTTCAGCAAGCAAAGTTGTGTCATCAGAGAATAACTGGTTGTTAATGGGTCTTCCCCAATCCTGATGCTGCATTCTTTTTCATATAATCCAGTTTCTTGGAATGTTTGTTTAGCAAACAGATTGAATAAGAATAGTGAAAGGATACAAACCTGACACACTCCCTTCTTGATTTTAAACCATGCATTATCCCCTTGTTCTGTTCAAATGACAGCCTCCTGGTATATATGTACAGGTTCTTCATGAGTACAATTAAGTGTTCTGGAATTCCCATTCTTCTCAATATTATCCATAATTTGTTATGATCCACACAATCGAATGCTTTTACATAGTCAATAAAACACAAGTAAATATCTTTGTGGTATTCTTTGCTTTCAGCCAAGATGCATCTCACATCAGCAATGATATCCTTCATTGCACATCTTCTTCTGAATCCACCTTGCATTTCTGGAAGTTCTCTGTCAATACACTTCTGCAAACATTTTTGAATTATCTTCAGGAAGAGTTTACTTGTGTGTGATATTAATGGTATTGCTTGATAATTTCCACATTCTGTGGGATCAGCTCTCTTTGGAATGGGTACAAATATGGATTTCTTCCAGTCAGTTGGCTAGGAGGCTGTCTTCTGAATTTCTTGGCACCCGTTAGTTGAAATGTCTCAATTGGTATTCTCAATTTCTGGAGCCTTGTTCTTTGCCAATTCCTTCAGTGTAGCTTCAACTTCTTCCTTCAGTACCATTGGTTCTTGATCATATACCACCTTCTGAAATGGATGAATGACTGTTTTTTTTTTTTTTTGTACAGTGACTCTGTCTATTGCTTCCATCTCCTTTTGATGTTTTCTGTATCATTCAATATTTTGCCCATAGAATTTTTCAATATTGCAACTCAAGGATTGAATTTTTTCTTCAGCTCTTTCAACTGGAGAAATGCTGAGCATGTTCTTCCCTTTTGGTTTTCTAACTCCGGATCTTTGCACATTTCGTTATTATAATTAACTTTCTCTTCTCAAGCTGCTCTTTGAAATCTTCTGTTTACCTCTTCTATCTTGTCATTTCTTCCATTTGCTTGAACTACTCTCTGTTCAAGGAGAAGTTTCAGAGTCTCTTCTTACATCCATTTTAACCTTTTCTTCCTTTTCTGTCTTTTAAATGACATTTTGCTTTCTTCATGGATGATGTACTTGATGTCATCCCACAATTCCTCTGGTTTTCAGTCACTGGTATTCAATGCATCAAATACATTCTTTAGATGGTCTCTAAATTCAGAACTGATATAGTCAAGGTCATATTTTGGCTCTCTTGGATTTGTTTTAATTGTCTTCATCTTCAACTTGAACTTGCATATGAACAGTTGATGGTCTGTTCTACAATCAGCTCCTGGCCTTGTTTTGGCTGAAGATATTGAGGTTCTCCATTACCTCTTGCCATAGATGTAGTCAGTCTGATTTCTATGTACTCCATCTGGTGAAGTCCAAGAGTATAGCCACTGTTTACATTGTTGAAAATAGGTATCTGTAATGAGTAAGTCATTGGTATAAAAAATTTTATCATGCAATCTCCAGCATCATTTCTATCACCAAGGCCATATTTCCCCACTACTGATGATTCTTCTGTTTCCAGCTTTTGCTTTCCAATCAACAGTGATAATCAACACATATTTATTGTATGTTTGGTCAATTTCAGACTGCAGAAATTGTAAAAAAATTTAAATTTCATCATGTTTGGCTTTGGTGGTTGATGGGTAAATTTGAGTAATAGTCATATTAATTGGTCTTCCTTGTAGGCATATGGATATTATCTTATCACTGACAGACAGCACTGTGTTTCAAGATAGGTCATGAAACACTCTTTGTGTTGATGAATACCACTCCATTCCTCTTCAATTATTCATTCTGGGCATAGCAGATCATATGGTTGTCTCATTCAAAATGGCCAAAACCAGTCCTTTCAACTCACTAATGCCTAGGATATTGATCTTTATGTGTTTGATTTCATTTTTTACAACTCTAATTTTCCTAGATTCACACTTTTTACGTTCCCTGTTCTGATTATTAATGGATGTTTGCAGCTGTTTCTTCTCATTTTGAGTCATGCCATATCAGCAAGTGGAGATCCCAAAAGAGTTACTCCAGCCAGGTCATTAAGATCGGCTGTACTCTGACTAGGTAGCTCCTCCCCAGTCACATTTAGAATGCCTTCCGACCTCAGGGGCTCACCTTCCAGCACTATATTGGACAATATTTCAGGGGTATTCATAAAGTTTTCCAGTAATATATCAGACAGTGTTTCATAGCTATTCATAAGCTTTTAACTGGCCAATTCTTTGAGAAATGGATGGCCCCTTCCTTCTTCCAAGTCTGTCCTAGTCTGGAAGATCTGCTGAAACCTGTCTACCATGGATGACCCTGCTGGTATTTGATATACTGGTGGCATAGCCTCCAGTCCTACAGCAACACTCAAGCCACCATAGTATGAGAAACTGATGAGTGGTGGATCCTAGGCCCTAGTGAGCTGAAATGAACTTTTATTGGCCATTTTGAATCAGACCATCATATGGTCTGCTATGCTGGGAATGACAAATTGAAGAGTAATGGTATCACATTCGTTGTAAAAAAAATGTTTCAAAATCTATCCTGAAGTACAGTACTGTCATTGATAGGAAAATATATATATGTCTACAAGGAAGACCAGTTAATACTACAATTATTCAAATTTATACACCAAACACTATTGCCAAAGATGAAGAAATTGACTTTTACCAACTTTTGCAGTCTAAAACGGACCAAAAATGTAATCAAGATGTATTGATTATTACTGGTGATTGAAATGCAATAACTGGAAACAAAGAAGGATCATTGGTAATTGGAAAATATAGCCTTAGTGATAGAAATGACTAGAGAGATAGCATGATAGAATTTTGCAAGACCAACAACTTATTCATTTCAAATACCTTTTTTTTTTTTTTTTAACAATATAAATGGTGGGTAAACATGTGGACCTCACCAAATGGAATACATAGGAATCAAATCAACTACATATGTGGAAAGAGGCAATGGAAAAGCTCAATGTTTTCAGTCAAAACAAGGCCAGGAGTTGATTCTGGAGCAAATCATCAATTGTTCATATTCAAATTCAAGTCGAAGGTGTGGAAAATTAAAACAATTCCATAAGAGCAAAAATATGACCTTGAATATAATGCACCTGAACTTAGAAACTATCTGAAGAATTGATTTGAAGCATTGAACACCAATGACTGAAAATCAGGCAAGTGGTATGATATCAAAAACATCATCCATGATGAAAACAAAATGTCATTATAATGATAGGAAAGGAAGAAAAGACCAAAATTGATGTCATAAGAGACTTTGAAACTTGCTCTTTAATGGAGAGCAGCTACAGCAAATGGTAGAAATGATGAAATAAAAGAGCTGAACCGAAGATTTCAAAGGCAAAATTATTATGATGAAAAGTACAACCTGGAGTTTGAAAACTGAAATAGAAGAACACACTGAGCATTTCTCAAACTGAAAGAACTGAAGAAAAAATAAAAGCCTTAAATTGCAATATTGAAGGATTCTATGGGCAAAATATTGAATGATGAAGGAAGAAACAAAAGAAGATGGAAGGAATAGACAGTCACTGTATAAATAAGAATTGCTTGATACTCATCTATTTCAGGAGCTGGCATATGATAAAGACCTAGTGGTACTGAAGGAAGAAGTCAAAGCTGCACTGAAAGAATTGGTGAAAAACAAGGCTCCAGGAATTGATGGAATACCTAGTGAGATATTTCAACAAATGGATGCCACACTGGAGGTGCTCACTCATATATTTCAAGAAATTTGAAAGACAGCTAATAAGTCAACTGACAGGAAAAGATTCGTATTTGTATCTATTCTAAAGAAAGTGATTCAACAGAATGTGAGAATTATTGAACAATATCATTAATATCACATGCAAGTAAAATATTGCTGAAGATAATTCAAATACAGTTCCATTAGTATATTGACAGAGAACTTCCAGAAATGCAAGCTGGATTCAGAAGAGGATGTGGAATGAGAGATATCATTGCTGATTGAGATGGATATTGGGTAATAGTGAAGAATACCAGAAAGATTTTTACCAGTGTTTTATTGGCCATGCAAAAGCCAATTTGGCTGTGTGGATTATAACAAATTATGGATAACAATGTGAAGGATGGGATCCCAGAACACTTAACTGTGCTCATGAGGAACCTGTACATAGACAAAGAAGCACTCAAATAGAATAAGAGGATAGTGCATGGTTTAAATTCAGGAACGGTGTGGTTCAGGGTTGTCTATTTCACCATACTTATTTAATCAATATCCTGAGCAAATTATCCAAGAAACTGGACTATATGAAGAAGAACTTGGCATCAAGATTGGAGGAAGGTTCACAAACAACCTGTAATATGCAGATGACAAAATATTTCTTGCTGAAAGTGAAGGTGAAACACTCACTGACTAATAAATATCAAAGACTATATAGCCTTCAGTATGGATTATCTCAACATAAAGAACACAAAAATTCTCCCAATTGAACCAATAACAACATCATGATAAATGGAGAAAAGTTTGAAATTGTCAGGGATTTCATTTTACTTAGATCCACAATCAGTGCTCATGGAAGCAGCAGGATGTATCACATTGATGGAATATGTTTTAAAAGAACTCTTTAAAAGGTATTACTTTGAAGACTAAAGTACACCTGACCCAAGCCATGGTATTTTCAATAGCCTAGTATGTATGTGTAAGCTGGACAATGAATAAGGAAGATCAAAGAAGAACAGATGCATTTGAATTATGGTGTTGGGAAAGAATACTGAAAATACCATGGAGCTCTTGTAGCATAGTGGCTAAGGCACTTGACTGCTAACCAGAAGGCTGGTGGTTCAAACCC
>NW_006922195.1:990591-1015330 GCF_000298275.1 Orycteropus afer afer
ACTGCATATAACAACACAACAACAAATATTAAATATGCACACTGCTTTTGTATAATACCACCCACAGTGTACTAATGTGCCTGAATCTTACACCTATTTGATGTTGCTGTCAGGTGCAGGCAAGTCCAATCTGACTCATAGCGATCCTATGTACAATAGAATGAAACACTACCTAGTTCTGGGCCATCCTCACAATCCTTGCTGTGCTTGATCCCATGGTTGTAGCCACTGTGTCAATCCATCTGGTTGAGGTTCTTCCTCTTGTTCACTGACCCTATACTTTACCAGGCATGAGATCCTTTTCCAGGATCTGGTCCCTTCTAACTATATGATCAGAGTATGAGTTGTGAAGTCTCACCATTCTTATTTCTAAGGAGCATTCTGGCTGTACATATCCAAGACATATTTGTTTTTTCTTCTTGTAGTCCGTGGTATATTCAACATTTTTCACCATAATTCTAATGTATCAATTCTTCTTCAGTCTTCCTTATTCATTGTCTAGATTTATATCTATATGAGGTGTTTGAAAATACAATGGCTTGGGTCAGCCACGCCTGACTCTTCAAAGTAACGTCTTTGTTCTTTAACAGTTTAAAGAGGTCTTTTTTAGCAGATTTGCCCAATGCAATAATAAATAATAAAACCCAATACCTTGGAGTTGATTCTGAATTACAGCAACACTTTAAAAAGAGTAAAACTGCTCAATAGGGTTTCCAAGGTTGGAAATTTTTATGGAAGCCAACTGCCTCATCTTTCTCCCATGAAGCAGCTGGTGGGTTCCAGCCACCAAACATTTGATTAGCAGCTGAATACTTTAACCATTATACCACCAGAGCTCCTGCCCAATGAAATATATCATTTCATTTTCTGACTGCTGCTTCCATGAGCATTGATTGTGGATCTAAATAAAAAGAAACCCTTAAAAACTTGTATCTTTTCTCCATTTATCTTGATGTTGCTTATTGGTCCAGTTTTGAGGATTTTTGTTTTCTTTATGTTGGATGTAATCCATACTCTTGTACATTTTGTTTTCCAACTTCAGAATCACACTGTAAAGATCCATTAAAAAAAAAAAAAAAAAAGCCCAATTGAGATTTTCATTGAATTAACAGATCAATTTGGAAAGAATTTACGTCTTTACAATGTTGACTCTTCTCAACCAGAAAATTGGCATGATTTTCTACTGTTCAAATATTCATTTCATTTACATCCTTCATTAAATGAAGATTTTCTTATATTGATTTAGCACCTTTCTTATCAATTATATTCTTGGTTTATCTTCTAGGACTAGATTTGTCTGAGAGTGAAAGAAGACTGAAAATAACAGTGGCTTAAACAGAAAAATTTATTTCTCACTCACATGAAATGTCACAAAAGATTGATATAGTAGCTGTGATGTTCAGAGTCTTCAGAGTTCCAGACTCCTTCGAGATAACTGTGAGAGTTGAAATGATCACGTTTGCATTCCAGGGCAAGAAAGAGGAAGGTAGAGGCAAGGAGAATACCCAGCTCTCTTACCAGGAAATCTGGAAACAAACACAGGATACTTCCATTTATATTTCCCTAGTCAGATAAGGTGTCAAATAACCACCCTACTGGCAAGAGAGCCTGAGATTTTATCTTTATTCTAGAAGCCCATGAGTCAACAAAAGCCTAGCATTCTATTGCTTTGGAAGGATGCATGCTGGAGACAGTTAGCAATCTTCAGCACCATAGGTACTTGTTAGGTTTTTGTTGCCACAGCAAACAGAATCTTATATTTTACACAATTTTTTCACAACCTATTCTTAAGAATGTAAAAAGGAGTTCTTGTGGTGCATAAGATCACATACATACATACATACATATAGAATATATACATTACATATATGTAATATATAGGAGCTCTGGTAGCATAGCACCTAAGGCACTTGACTGCTAACCAGAAGGCTGGCGGTTCAAACCCACCAGCCACTCCTCGGAAGAAAGGTTAGGCAATCTACTTCCTTAGTGATACTGCTTCGGAAACCCAAGGAGGGGTCATTATGAGTCGGGGCTGAATCGATGGCACATAACAATATATGTAATATATATAACATATATATATATATGTATATATATATATATAACTCTCAAGAAGCAGTGTCTAAAAATATCTATGTAAAAATGGTGGGTTGTACCACTGTGCAATTAATACAGTTACGGTTAGCAAGATGAAGCTATTTGGTAGTTTGACAGAGTTCTAAGGTCAAGCCATATTATCTAAATTTATCTCAGTGCTATTACGGGAAATTCCTGTGTTTTGCACCTGGCTGGGCTTTGTAAGACTTCTGAGACATTTAATAAATGTTCCAGAAAGTGGTACCCCTTTTCTTGGCCCCATCAGGACAGGTCAAGCTGGCAGAATACTGGAAACACAAAAAATAATGCTTGTCCTCTCTTGTTCTTAAAGTCTTGGTTCCTTGAAGTTCTCTGTCTAGCATCAATGTCTTTTACATGGGTCCCTTATCCAGAAATAGAACTTTAGTCTATCACTGATTTAGAACTGTGGATGAGGGAACAAGGTTCTTACTCATGTTATGTACAAATTTCCAGCAACAAGAGGTACATTATAGCAAAATGTGTCTGTAACATATGAATGTTGTAATAAAATCAAAGACAAATATAAATACAAAAAGTAAGTATGCATATGTTACATACAACTCCCTACAGTGAAATGACTTGATTTTCTCTTTCCTCTCTTCTTTTTTTCTTTCATTCTTTCTTTATTTCTGTAAATTTTCAAGATCACCAAGATTTGTGGAGTGGAATGATTTGCACAGTTATGCTACCAGAGAAACTGCTTTGGAAACCCAAGGAGGGGTCACTATGAGTCGAATCCTACTTGACGGCAGTGCATTTTGTTTTGTTTTGTTTCTCTTTTTAGCTGCTAAATCACCCATTATGCCCCATGAAGTGTTGATACCATTCCTGAATCATTAATCTCAACTACTGAGTTGATGGGAATTGGACTCTACAAACGTTGTTTGTTGTAGGAGATGTCCCCAGTCAAATACTTAAAATATTTTACCTAGTATATCCAGTTTTCTTTTTTCTAACTAACCAAATCAAGGCAAAAATAAAGTTATTTTCATGTAAACTAATAAAATGGCTCAAAATATGTTAGAATTGAGATGAAAATAAATCACCTCTGGACACCTTTAGGAATTGCAAAATCTAAACTAGTAGCTGAAGGAATATTCATGAAACAGTAGATAAAAGTCTCTCTCATCTTTCAGGTGTGAATATTCCTGCTGAAGTTAGCCAAGATCATTGGCATCACAGTCCTCACAGTCGTCATCATCAAAGCAGCATAATATAGTGGTCAAAATTATAGACTCAGTAGTAAGGCCAACTGATTTTGTAATTGTACATCTATCCATTACAGCCATGGTGACATTATTAATTCTTGATAAGACTCAGTTTTCTCATGTTTTAACTGAGTAAAATATCAATGCTTTCCTAGTATTTTTCTTGTGAAATTTAAATGAAATACTTCATGTAAATATTTTAGACCATAGAGAAAATAAGTGTTAGCTATTTTTACCATTAGAAGTCCTTGAGTGGTCCAAACTTTAAGTGGTTAAACACTTGGCTACTAATGAAAGGTTAATGGTTCAAATCCACCCAGAGGCACCTTGGAAGGAAGGCTAAGTAATGTACTAAAATATCACGTCATTAAATTTGTGATGTACTAAACATCACAGTCATTAAAAACTCTAGGGAACACAGTTCTACTCTGAAACACACAGGGTCACAATAAGTTAGGATCAACTTGATGGCAACTGTTTTTTAAAAGTCACTTATTCTTTTTAAAGTCATGTATGATGCTTCTTTCTAAGGGAGAGATCTATTTCTCTTGGTTATAATGGCCTCCAATGAATTGCAAATAAAAACCTTCAGTGACTCACACTGCATTATATACTCCATTGCAATGTGATGCTGCCATTTTGTCCATAAGATCAAAAGTATACTATTAATTCAATCTAGGCTGGCCTTGTGATTTGCTTTGACCAATAGGATGATTCAAAAGTGATGTTATATGATTTCCAAGGTAAAACTTTAGAATGTTTTTCTTCTTCCACTTTTTCTTTCTTGGAACACACTTCCATCATGTGAAGAACCCCTCTCTATCTTCTTGGAGGATGACAGAACCTGTGGAAGAGATCCATGCATTGCAGTCAATATCCAGCACCACTCCCAGATATGTGAGTAAGGTCACCATGAATCATCCAGTCCCCAAAAGATTTATTATTGAAATTCAGTGAGAATAGTATTTTACATTGATAATATAAAATAAAATACATTGTAACATTTTTAATAATTAGAATCCTTTAAGGTTATTTTCCTCAGAATTACATTTGAAGCATTTGACAAATCAAGAGAAATTGGAACTTAAGCCAAGCACTCAGTCTCAGAGAATGTTAATCATCGCTTCTCTTCAAATTACTTGGGACAAGAAGTAATCCCAGGCTAGATGTTAAGGAACATTTCAGTGGGAACTCCCATCTCTGAAAACAGAAGTGAAAGAAAACAGGAAAGTTGAAAGAGTGGGAATTCTAGGAGTTGAGAAATTTAAGGAAGGATAAAATATGTGGTTTACTCTGAAGCCTGACAGAAGAAGGAAAGGAAAAAATAAAAGAGAGAAAAAAATGTTGGGAAGGAAGGAAGGGAGGAAAACTTTCTTTGTGGTCAAACTTGGAACTTCCCAAAATTCTGAGAAAGAAATGGCAGAAGCTAGGTTACTTGAAGAATTAAAGTCCCTTATGGCTCATGATGGGAGCTCTGGTGGTGTAGTGCCTAAGGCATTTGACTGCTAACCAGAAGGCTGGTGGTTCAAATCCACGAACCACTCCCCAGAAGAAAGGTTGGGCAATTTACTTCCATAGTGATACAGCTTTGACCCAAGGAAGAGTTGCTATGAGTCCGATCCAACTCCAAGGCAGTGGGAAAGGACCTAAATGGATGTCAGAGACACTGAAACTTGCTCTTGGACATAGTGTAATTCACCAAATGGAATACACATGAATCCATTTGACTACATCTGTGCAAAGAGATGGAGTCCAAAAATATCAGTCAGAACAAGGCCAGGGGCTGACTGTAGAACTGATCATCAACTATTCCTACACAAGTCAAGTTGAACAAAATTAAAACAAATCCAAGAGAACAATGGTATGACCTTGAATATTTCCCACCTGGATTTAGAGACAAACTCAAGAATAAATTTAAGGCACTGAACACCAGTGACCAAAGGCCAGACAAGTTCTGAAAGAGTGTGAAGGGCATCCATCATGCATGATAAAAGCAAAAGGTGATTTAAAAGACAGGGAAAAAAGGACCAAATTGGATGTCAGAAGAGACACTGAAACTTGCTCTTGAACATATTGTAATTAAAACCAAAACCAAACCAATGTCACTGACATCGAGTCTCTTCTAACTCATAGCAACCACCACAAGGTTTCCAAGGCTGTAAATCTCTGTGAAAGCAGACTGCCCCATCTTTTTTTCCATAGAGTAGCTGGTGGATTTGAATGGACAATCTTTTGGGTTAGCAGTGAAATACTTCAATCACTGTATCACCAGAACTCCTTAGGATAACTAAAGCTAATAGAAAAAAATTATGAACTAAAAGAGCTGAACAGAATTCCAAAGGGTGACTCAAGAAGACAAAGTAATGTATTATAATGAAATATGCAAAGACATGAAGTTAGAAAACTAAAAGGGAAGGATGTGTCTGGTATTTTTTAAGCTAGAAGAAATGAAGAAAAAAAATCAAGCTTTGAGTTGCATTATTAAAAGATTCTATGGGCAAAAAAAAATTTGAAGCATCAATAGAAGATGGAAGGAATGCACCCAGATACTTTACTAAAATTAATTGGCCCATGAACCACCATTTCAGGAGGTTTCACATGATCAAGCAACTGATGGTAGTGAAGGAAGAATTCTAAGCTACACTGAAGGCATTGTCATAAAACAAAACTCCCAGAATGGAGGGAATACCCATTGAGATATTTCAAAAAATGGATGCAGCACTGAAGGTGCTCACTTATTTATGCCAAGAAATTTGGCAGACAGCTACCTAGCCAACCAAGTGGAAAAGATCCTATTCCAAAAAAAAAAAAAAAAAAAAAAAGATGATATAATGGAATGTGGAAATTTTTGAGCAATAGCATTAATATTGCAAGAAAGTTAAATTTTGCTAAAAATATTTTTTTTTAAAAAAAACTTGTACATCAACAAGGAACTGTCAGAAATTCAAGCTGAATTCAGAAGACATGTGGAAATGTGGAATGATGATATTATTGCTGATGTAAGATGGATCTTTCCTGAAAGCAGAGAATACCAGAAAGATGTTTACCTGTGTTTTACTGACTATGCAAAGGCATTCATCTGTGCTATCCACATAACAAAATTTTGGATGATATTGTGAAGAATGGGAATTCCAGAACATTTCATTGAATTCATGAAGAATCTGTATATAGACCAAGAGGCAATTGCTCAAGCAGAACAAGAGGATGGTTTAAAACCAGGAAAACTGTGTGTCAGGGTTGTATCCTTTCACTGTATTTATTCAATCTGTATGCTTAACGAATAACCAGAAAAGCTTTACTATATGAAAGAGAATATGACATCAGGATTGGAGGAAGACTTACTAACAACCTTGAGAAGCAGATGATACAATCTTTCTTGTTGAAAGTGGAGAGGACTTGAAGCAATTACTGATGAAGATCAAAGACTACAGATTTCAGCCTGGATTACATTTCAACATGGAAAAAAAAAAATCTTCACAACAGAACCAATAAGACATATCATGATAAACAATAAAAATATTGAATTTGACAAGAATTTGACTTTACTTGAAGTCACAGTCAATGCCTATGGAAGCAAAAGTCTAGAAATAAAATGACATATTACATTGGGCAAATATTCTGTAAAATATCTTGAAAGTTTTAAAATACAAAGATGTCACTTTGAGGACCAACCATGGTATTTTCAATCACCACATATGCATACAAAATCTGGACAATTAATAAGGAAAACCAAAGAAGTGATGCCTTTGAATTATCGTTTTGGTGAAAAATATGAATGTATTATGGGCTTCAAGAAGAATGAACAAGTCAATCTGAAAGAACAGCTCCTTAAGAGTGAGAATGACAAAAGTTAGTCTCACTTACTTTGGACATGTTATCAAGAGAAACCAGTCCCTAGAGAAGTATATCTTGCTTGGTATAAAGTAGAGGGTCAGCAAAATAGAGGCACATCTTCAATAAGATGGAATGACACAGTTGTTGCAATAATGAACTCAAATATAGGAATGGAAGGATGGTACAGGATTGAGCAAAAGTTTCTTTTTATTGTACAAGACATTACTATGAGTCAGAACTGACTCAGCAACATCTAACAACAACCACAAAAATATCTTTCTTTAAAAAAAAAATGTGATTTGTGTTAACGTTTACAGAGCAATTACACTTTCATATAGCAGTTTATACATGTTTTGTTTCATGACATTGACTGCAATTCTCCACCATGTAACAGCTCTCTTCTCACTTCCTCCCTGTAGTTACCTATTCCCTATGTCCTTGTCTCTCATGCACTCCCACCCCCTGACCTGTCTCCCTGTTCAAACACTGCCCTTCTGTTTTCCCATGATTGATCGCTCAAAGGAGTATATCTACCTGATGAACATGTTCACCCCATATGCCTATCTGCTGTTTGACTGAAAGCCACAGGAGTGAGTTCAGTTCCAAACCTGAAGGGCAACCAGGGGCCATAGTCTCAGGGGTCTCACTAGGCTCAACAAACATATTTCATCCCTTACTTTTCCAATTCACATGCAATATTGTCATTAATTTTTTATAAAACATGTCTAGTCCTACTTAAACACTTTTAGTGGTCTTTTCATTTCAGTGGTATATTTTACAAATTTTATCTTTTAGTTTGATGGAAAGGACATTCTTCATGATGTGGCTTCAAGTTACATTCAGCCTTATCTGCTACCACTCTTACTATAGTCAAGGCTACCTTAGAACTATTCTGTACTTATTAGACAATGTGGTAGCTATGTTTGTGTGTCAACTTGGCTGGGCCTGGTTGAGTGGCTGGGCAGCTAGTAGTTATTCCCCATGATGAGACTGGCAATCAGCTCCATGGTGGAATCTACCACAAGCAGCTGGGTAGCTGCCTTTTGGATGTGGTCTGCTTCCTGTATATAAGGAGAAGACTTGGGAATTGTCTCTAGCCTAAGGCACACTTGGACCCTTCATGTAGCCGTGTTGTTGCTCAGCAACCTGCTATACTCTGTCGACCTTGCGACTTACAATGGATTTAAGTTAATGGCCTGCTGTGTGGTTTGGTAACATTGGGACTGTGCTTTTTTACTTGTCAACCTTGGGGCTTCTTAACCTCAGCAGCCAGCAGCTGTTTGAGAGAAGAAATGCCTCTAGCTCCAGTGGGCTGGGAGCAGGAGGCAGAGCTGGACTCCAAGGTTGAGGGGCTTTCACCCAGCTCCTAGAGCTTGGCACTTTGAATTTGGACGTAAAGCCTCCAAATTTTAAGAATAAACTCCTGTTTGTTAAGGCCATCCCATTTGTGGTATATTCTTGTCAGAGCAGTACTAGCTAACCAGAACATACAGATAATATAAAACAATCCTGTGTGACCTTATTCTTACCTATCCAGTTACATAAAAGTTCCCTTTTCTCTTCCATATAGTTACAGAATAGATTAAAGAATGAACCATTCCTAAGATACAGCTCATATGAAAGTTTATGTATGAATACATCCTTGCCTCTTTTATTTTTTTTCTCACACTCCTTTATAAGTATCTGTCTCCATTATTTATTGCTGCTATAACAGAAATACCACAATGAGTGGTTTTAACAAACAAGTTTATTGTCTTACAGTTTAGGAGGTTAGAAGTCCCAATTCAGGCTGCTGAGTTTAAAGAAGATTTCTCTCTCTGACAGTTCTGGAAGTAGATCCTTCTTTCTTCAGTTTCTGCTTCCTGGTTACTTAGAGCTCTCCATGTGTTTTGGCATAATCTTACACCATCTCTCTTCTGCTCTCTTGTTTAACCTCCTATATCTCACATGTTAGGATTTAAAACACATTTTTTGGGGGGAAACAACTCAACCCATAACATTCCACATTTTGGCCACCAAATATTCACCCATCACATCATATCAAATATCTGAAAACAAACTTCAAGTCTAAAATTTCATTTTCTGAATCATTGAAATCAAATATGGGTGACACTTTAGGCTTATTCTATCCGGGGGTAAAATTCCTTTTCACTCATGAGCTTGTGAAATTTAGCACACAAGTTGTCTGTTTCCAACATATGATTGAGGTAGACAATTCTATTACAATGGGAGAGATTACAGTGAAAGAAAGAATAACGCATCAAAACCAACGCAAACCAAACTCACTGCCATCAAGTCAGGTCTGACTCATAACGACTCCTCCTTGGGTTTCAGAGGCAGTATCACTGTGGAAGTAGATTGCCCAACCTTCTTTCTGAGGAATGGTTGGTGGGTTTGAACTGCCAGTCTTATGATTGTTGTTGTTGTTGTTGTTATTTGCCGTCGAGTCGGCCCCGACTCATAGCGACCCCTCCTTGGGTTTCCGAGGCAGTATCGCTACGGAAGTAGGATTGCCCAACCTTCCTTCCGAGGAGTGGCTGGTGGGTTTGAACCGCCAGCCTTCTGGTTAGCAGTCAAGTGCCTTAGGCACTATGCTACCAGAGCTCCATGATTAGCAGTCAAAAACTGAGCAGAAGAAATTACATTAGTTTTGTAAGCTTGAAAATGATTCTGTCTTCTCTGAGACCATCTGAGCAGTGACCCTCTAGACTCTGGGTGTTGCCCATGCCCTCTGGACTCTGGGCAGAGGCCCCTGAGGTCTGGGCCTCAGCTCCACTTTCCAGGCCCACTGGGCAGCCCCATTTCCCTAGTTCAACTGAGTGGCTACACTAACCTTTCAGCCCAAGCAGGCTCCATTTTTCTGCCCTTTGGACAAGACAGCCGCACTCAGGTTTGAATGATGACTTCATCTCCCTAACACACTTTAACAGCAGCCTCATGGTTCTTTGCAACCTAGGAAGCTGCAAAGATCCAGGAGATCACTGGCCCCACCCTTTGAAATTGACAAGGTCCTGATTTCTGTGCTCCTTCCATAAATTTTGCTGATTTCAAAGCTGCTCCAGTAAAAGTTCTTCTTTTTTCTTGGAGGACAAGAAACATAGTTCCTTTGACCTGTTTCATGTCAGTAGAATTCCAAGGGGCAGACAGCATTCTTTCCTTTTGTTCTTTCTCTGTCTCCTCCAGTATAAGCTGAAGGGTGTTCTGCTGTGATAGTTGGTTAGATCTATCAGTCACAGGCTTACTCTCTTTAACAAAAGATTGTGTAGCCATGTCTTTGTTGAACATTCTAGGACACATGTTCTTAGTTTGCACAGCAGAATTTTCCAAAGTTTTAAGTGCTGTTTTCATTTTACACAGTTCATTTTAAATTTATCTCTTTTCTCTCACATTATACTATAAGCAACAAGGAGAAACTATGCAGCCCCTTTAAAATCTTGCATAGAAATATGGTCAGCCAGATACTTAAGTTTATGACTTCCAAGTAATACCTTCCCCAAAACATTTGAATATAATTCAGACAAGTTCTTTGTCACTACAAAAAAAATAAAATAAAAAGCATCACCCCTCTTTCATTATCTAATCATATGTTCATCATTTTCTTTTAAAGTTTCACTAGAGCATTTTTAAAGTCCACATTTTTAGAAACATTCTAGTGCTGGCACTTTATGTATTCTCTAAGATAATAGAGACTTTCTCTCTAGCTCTTCTCAATTCCTTCTGAGCTGTCACCAAAATTGCCTTTGATGTCCATACTTCTTCCAGCTGTTTTCTCAAGGCAATCTAGGATTTTACTTATAGGCACTTTAAAACTCTTTCAGCCTCTACCCATTACACAACTCCAAAACAACTTCCGCATCTTAGGTCTGTTAGAGCAACATCCCACTCTTCTGGTACCAAATTCTATCTTAGTTATCTATTGCTTCTAGAACAGAAATACCACAAATGGATGTCTTTAATAAACAGAAATCTATTTCCTTACAGTTTATGAAAAAAAAAACAAACTCACTGTCATAGTTGATTCAACTCATAGCGACCCCTCCTTGGGTTTCCGAGGCCGTATCTTTACAGAAGTAGATTACCCTGTCTTCCTTCCGAGAAGAGGCTGGTGGGTTTGAACCACCAGCCTTCTGGTTAGCAGTCAAGTGCCTTAGACACTATGCCAACAGAGCTAGCTATAGTTTTGGAAGCTAGGAATTCAAATTCAAGGTACCAGCTCTAGGGTATGGCTTTCTATCTCTGTTGGCTTTTGAGGAAAGTCCTTATGTCTTTGCAAAAGCTTCTCCTTTTTGGTTCCTTAGATTTCTCCATACGTCTTAATGTCTATTTTACCCAATCTATCCTCTGCTTACTCATTTAATCTCTTTTATATCTCAAGAGAGATTGACTCAAGAAAAGTCCTATACTAATCTTGCCTTATTATCATAACTAAGATAACTCATTCCCAAATGAAGTTATATCCACAGGCATAGAAGTTAGAATTTACAACACATATTTTGGGAGATCATAAGTCAACTCATAACAGTAGCATTATTTAGAACTTAATATATTCTATTACAATTATTTATTTGTCAACAACAGTGTACTTTGAATATATAGTGCCTACAACAATCATTGGCTTTTGGTATGAAAATCATATATAGCAATCAGATAGTTTATGAATAAATAGGTGATAGCAATTGATTTCCTTGTGTCAGTCATATTTCTTGCCATGTTTTTAACATGTATTTTCAAGTTGAAATAAAAATGTATGACTTGTAATAGAAATATGAATGCTGGTTTATTTATAGTTTCCTTTCAAGAAAATGTAAGATGACTTTAATAAAACAAGTGTTCATAACTTGATCACTTCTCTTTCTTCTTCTTCTCTCTCTTAAGCTAGTCATGAAAATCCTAGGTTACTGATCATAATTCTCCTGGTAGTGGTGCTTTTCATCTTGTTAAATGTGAACTATAACAGATTCAGATCTGTAGTCAAATCAAGGTCCTTTTTATTTGATTTAAATTTTTCCATCATGAGTAACTCTCTTAGTCTGCACTTTGATTATATATATAGTTAATTGTTTAGAGGCTCATCCATGGTTTTGCATACTGCATGGGAATCTATGTTCAGAAATTAGGGAAATTTTGGAGTCATAGGTGAAATTTAAAAAAGCCTAAAAACAAAACACATATTGGCTTTCTAATGGTAGTTGTTCAGTTTTATTTAAAATGCTCTAAAAATGGCATTGTTTCACTGGAAGTTAGTTAACAAGGCAATTAAACTAAAATCACAGGTAAAGTGGTAATTGTTAGGTGAGAAATTTAGTGTTATTTAAAATTTTATATTTTATTTTTAATGATCACATACTATTTTACTGACTACCTAGACGATAATTTATCTAGGTCCATATAGAAGAACATTCCAATTGGATCATTTTTTTGCAATTACTAGCAATGTTAAGGTGAGCACTGTTTAACAAAAAATTTTGCATCTATCTAATATGCACTCCACACCCTTGCACTACACTATTTTTTTGTGTGTTGGTCAGGATTTCTTTAGGTAACTTCCCAAAATAAGATTAGAATCAGTATACTTCCATATTCTTACAAAGCATTGAACACATTGTTTTCCACTTTGTTTTTTTTTTCCTTTAATACATTTTGGAAACCTTTCCATATCAATACACTAGAGAGCTTTCTCATTCTTTTTCATGTTTTTTTTTTTGCTTTGTATTCCACTGAATAAATTACCATAATTTGTTTAATAAATCATGTATTTAAAATTTTAATTATTTCTGAATTTTGATACTAAAACAAACAAACTTACTGTCATTGAGTTGATTCCAACTCAAAGTGAACCCCATTGGGTTTCCAAGGCAGTAAATCTTTACAGAAGTAGATTGCCCCATCTTTCTTTGGCAGAGTGGCTGCTGTGTTTGAACTGCCAGCCTTCTGGTTAGGAGTCAAGCAATCCACCACCAGAACTCCTTAATTTTTGATACAATCTTTGATATTTTATACATATATGATTTTGAGTGTGTGGAATATAGTTGCACTTTAGATAGCTACTCACAAGCTTTTAAGACCCCAGTCTACTCACCAAAGTAGGATGTCCATTTTGTTTGTGGACAGTACTATGCCAATTGACTGTGGTGTCCACTGAGATTATGGTCCTAAACCCCCTCTTCCCTCCCCAGCAACTAATTCCCTCAGAGTTTTTAGTCTTCCCTTCTGCTTCTAGCCCTCGTATACATCAATGAATGTGTATTTCTTTTTGTGTAAACTTTTTCATGATTTTTTGCAATAGTGGTCTCCAACAAAATTTGTCCTTTTGTGATTAACTAATTTCACACAGCATAATGTTTTCCGTGTCCATCAATTTTATGAAGTATTTCACAGATTCATTGTTATTCTTTAACATTGTAGAGTACACCATTGTGTGTATGTACCATAGTTTGTTTACCCATTTATCCATTGATGGACACTTGGGTTGTTTCCATCTTTTTACCATTGTGAATAATGCTGCCATGAATATGAATGTGCATATATCTATTTGTGTTGTGGCTCATATTTCTCTAGGATATGCCCTGTTTTGGTTACTTTGTGCTACTTGAACAGGAAATATCACAAATGGGTGACTTTAAACAAACAGGAGTTTATTTTCTTACAGTTTTGGAGGCTTGAAATCCAAGTTGAAAGTGCCAGGCTCTAGGGGATAGGTGAAAGCTCCTCAACCTTGGGCTTCACATTTTCCTTTTGCTACCAGCCCACTGAAGCTAGAGGCTTTCTTTACTCATGCAGCTACTGGCTGCTGAGGTTGGTAAACCCGAGGTCGACAAGTAAAAATGCACAGTACTGATATTAGCAAACCACAAGGCAGCCTGTTGATTCAAGTCCATCAAGAGTCCCAAGATTGGCAGACAACATGGCAGTTTGCTAAAAGACAACTCAGCTACATGCAGGGTCCAGGTGTGCCAAAAAGCTACAGACTATACCTAAAGCTTCCCCTTACATATTGGAAGCAGATCATATCCCTAAGGCAGCTACTCAGCTGGTCACAGTAGATTCCACCATGGAGTTGATTACCAGTCTCATCATGGGGAATACTACATCTGGCTGCCAGGCACTCAAAACCAGACCCAACCAAATTGACATATAGCCTTACCTACCACAATTCTACCCCTTATCAACTTCACACCTGTACAGATCTTCACTGGGTGGCACCTGTACAGATCTTCTTCACTGGGTGGCTCCAGTTCCCTAGTTTTTTGAGTGGAGACCTAACCCTGTTGGCCTGGCAGACCCATTCCTCTACCTCTTAGGCATGGCAGGCCTACCCCCTCACTTTTGTGCAGTAACTATGGCCCCATTCCTCTGGCTCACATGAACAAGCAGCCCTACAATCCAGAACCAGGTTGGTGAAGGTCTGACTTTTTGAAATGTAGGAGGCTGTGGTGGTTCCACACCAAAAGGTCATGGTCCTACTCTTTGAGGCTGAGGCAACTCTGCTTCCCATTTCCTTGGTGTCTCTGCTTGTGCCAATTAATATCCAAAGGGAACCCACTCCAACAAGAATTTTCCTGCCCAAAAGAAACTCAGCTTTCTTGCTTTGAGGGCTAGAAATTTTGTTGCTCTCATGCTGGTCTCTTAGCTCAGTTGTTGCTGTTTCTTCTAGGTGTGGAATTGTGGTAGTTAAGGTTATGTGTCCACTTGACTGGGCCAGGTTTTGAGTGGTTGGGCAGCTAGATGTAGTATTCCCCATGATGAGGCTGGTAATCAACTCCATGGACATAGAATGAGGGATAACATTGCTGATGTCAGATGGATCCTGGCTCAAAGCAAAGAATATCAGAAAGATGTTTACTTGTGTTTTATTGACTATGCAAAAGCAGTTGATTGTGTGGATCATAACAAATTGTGAATAACACTGAGAAGAATGGGAATTCCAGAACACTTAATTGTACTCACGAGGAACATGTACATAGACCAGGAGCCTGTTGTTCAAACAGAAAAAAAGGAACACTGAATGGTTTAAAATCCAGAAGGGAGTACATGAGGGTTGTATCCTTTCACCATACATATTCAGTATGTATGCTGAGCAAATAATCCGAGAAGCTGGGCTATTTGAAGAAGAATGTGGCATTAGGATTGGAAGAACAATCATTAACAACCTGCTATATGCTGACAACACAAATTTGCTTGGTGAAAGTGAGGATGACTGGAAGTACTTACTGATGAAGATTGAAGAATATAGTCTGCAGTATGGATTACATCTCAATATAAAGAAAACAAAAATCTTCACAACTGGTCCTATAAGCAACATTATGATAAATAGAGAAAAGATTGAAATTGTCAAAGACTTCACATTACTTGGTTCTAAAATTGACGCCAGTGGAAGCAGCAGTCAGGACATCAGATGACATATAGCACTGGGCAAATCAGCTGCAAAGGACCTCTTTCAATTGCTGAAGAGCAAATATGTCTCCTTGAGCACTAAGGTGCACCTGATACAAGCCATGGCATTTTCAATCACCTCATATGCATGTGAGAGCTGGACAATGAATAAGGAAGACTGAAGAAGAATTGATCCTATTGAGCTGTTGGTGTTGGCAAAGAATCCTGAAAGTACCATGTACTGCAAGAAGTAATAGGTCTGTCCTGGAGGAAGTGCAGCCAGAATGCTCCTTGGAGGTGACAATGGCCAGACTTCATTTCACATACTTTGATCATGTCGTCAGAAGGGACCATTCCCTTGAGAAGGATGTCATGCTTGGTAAGGTGGAGGGTCGATGAAAGATGAGAAGGCCCTCAACAAGATGGATTGACACAGTGGCAGTGGTGAAATGCTCAAGTATAGCAAGAATCATGTAGCTGGCTGAGGAGTGGGTGGTGTTTTGTTCTGCTGTGCATAGGGTCACTATGAGTTGGAGATGACTCGATGGCACCTAACTACAACAACAACTCCATACTAAGAAAGACCAGAAAAATTCACTGCTGGCAAGTCAGTCCCATCTCATTGCAATCCCTTCTTGGGTTTCTGAGGCAGTATCTCTATGGAAATTGATTGCCCAGTCTTCCTTCTGAGGGGTAGCTAGTGGGTTTGAACCACCAGCCTTGTACATTAAGAAGAGTAGGAAGAAAAGTCTAGTGATATACTTCTAAAAATTCAGCCAGTGAAAACCCCCACAGTTTATAGGATTGTCAAGAGGGGCTGATTCCATGGAAGCTAATAACAACAACAATAATAACTCATATAGAAAAAAAAGTAAGATCATTTTCCCCTTTATTTACTAATTTTTTAAAATGATTTCATTTCCTGGCATTTTTCCAAGCATGAGTAATAGATGTTCAATAACAATACCAACCCTTTGTCAATAATATGATGACTGAAAGCTGTTTCATTTCCTTTGTTGCTGAGCTAATATATAAGATCAGATTGTCAAATCAGATTCAGACTCAGGAGGATCTTACCCATTATCAGCATTTACTAAATAATTTCAAAGGTATCGCACAATCAAGAAACAGATAAAATCCAGAGAGGTCTGGGACAACGAAGGCTGCTACCCAGATTTTTCTTTCTCATGTTAGAAATGAACTTCTGACCAAGAATAGATGATGTCCATATGGCAAATTCTCAAGGTTCCTCATATAGTGAGGGACACTCAAATAATTAATCGATTTGTACTAAAGAAAATTGGATAGCTTCTGTTATATTCTTCAGAAGTCCATTCCTCATAGATTCTGGGCTCTGTTTCTATAGGTAATCCTTAGCCAGGTACACCCTATGAAGGGCATTTCAGAAATGAAGTTTTTTCTTCCCAGAAAATATTATCGTTTTATTTTCTCAGAGCTCCATTGAGCAAAAAGATTAGACTAGGTCCTTAATTCTCACCAAACCTGCATCTCCCTCCAGATGAAGGAAGTGAATGAATCACAGGACCGCTGCTGTAACTTCTTCCCAGTGGTTTATTTTTTCCCTTAGGGAACATATCAACTGGATGATACAGGCAAATTCATAACCTGTTGCTACCAAGTTGATTCTGACTCATGTTGTTGTTGTTGTTTGCCGTCGAGTTGGCCCCGACTCATAGCGACCCCTCCTTGGGTTTCCGAGGCAGTATCACTACGGAAGTAGGATTGCCCAACCTTCCTTCCGAGATTCTGACTCATAGTGACCCTATAAGACAGGGTAGAACTACCCTGTAGGCTGTAATCCAAGGCAGTGATATTTATTGCCATGTCTTTCTTTGGAGAAGTGGCTGGGATGTTTGACCCACAGACCTTTTGGTTAGCAGCCAAGCAGCCAAACACTTAACAACTGTACTACCACGGCTCCAAACCCATTGATGTCCAGTTGATTCCTACTCATAAACATAAAAACAAACCGTGTTGTTATCTAGTGGATTCCAAAACTCACAATGACCCAATAGTATAGGCAAATCAGGCTTTTTTAGTATGGTGCCTTTCTCTGTGTATCTTCCACCAACTTGACAAACAGACTTTTTGTTCTATTTTGCTTTAGATTTATAAGGATTGCTTCTTAAATTTACTTTTGTTGTGAAATGACATAAAATTTTCATAGAGTTCCACATTGAAAAAAACAAGGTACATCTAGAGAATGTTGCTTCTATTTCCGTCCTATACACTTTCTACTCCACCATGACAAGTTTTCTCTATAGGTTATACTGTTTCAAATTTTTGTTAATTTTTCCCTTTCTTTTTAACATGTATCTTACCTTTCATAAACAAGTTGCAATATTCTGTATACATTTTTTTATCACTTCCCTTTAATAATACAACCAAGAGACTATTCCATAGTATATGGGGTTTTTTCCCTTTTTTTCTTTTATGGTTGCATGGTGCTCACTTGTACGGATGTACCAGTCAACTAGAACCCCATTTTATAATCTTTTGCTTTTAAAAATAATGCTACTGTAAATAGCTTTGTTCATTTATTTGTTTGACCAGGATATACTTGGGATATATATTAGAAGTAGAATTGCTAACTCAAAGAGTATTGAATTTTGCATTCATACCAGCATTGAAAGAGAGTGCCTATTTCCTCATGGCCTATGCCGGGGGTGGGGGTGGGGGTTATTGAGCTTTCAGATTTTGCCAATTTAAAACATAAGAAATAGTGTTTCCAAGTAAAGTTAAATTTTAAATTCCTGTTATGACAGGTCAGGATCAGTTGAGAATCTTTCTATATTTTTAAGGATGTTTTGCATTTGTCTTTTAGTGAACCATCCATATATTCTGCCCATTTTTCTAATTTTTTTCTTCAGTTACTTTAAAAAATTATTTAAATAGTAGGAATATTAATATTTTCTAAGTTGATTTTTCATTTTTAGTTTTAGTTTTATATTTTTATGATATAAATTTTCTCTATATGGTAGGCTTTAAACTATTTAGTCATATTTTTCCATTTTGCATATTAATGCACTTTGATTTTGAATTCTAGTTAGAAAAGATTTTCCCAATCTCAAGTTACAGAAAGAAAAATTATCCTTCTTTTCTTATAAAACTGTTTTTGTTTTTGTTGTTGCTCTTGTTACATTTAAATATTTGTTCCATTTAGAATCTCTAATGATGTAGAGTGTAAGGAACAGACTCAGTTTTATGTTTTTTTAATTTTGCTATCAAGTTATTTCAACACCACTTACTTAAAAGTTCCATATTTTTTCCCCAGTGATTTAAGAGGCAGTCTTTATCATATACTTAAGTTTCACATATGATTAGGTCTATTTATGTTTGTTTCAATTTTGTTCTATTGGTCTGCCAGCTTATTCAGACTCTGATACCAGTCTGTTTTAATTATGGAAGTTACATAATATGTTTTAATATCTTGAAGGGCTAGAAATCCCCCAGCCTCAATCACTTTTATTTTCCATAATGTCCTGGCTATTCTTCCTTGTTTTATTCTTCCAAATATGTTTATTTGTCAACTTGTGCAATGGCAGGAAAAAACAAAAAAAGAAAATTGATGGTATTTTGATTGTAATCATGTTATATTTAAAAGCTAAATTAGTCATTTTGCTTGTTCTTAAATCCACTCCTTTAAATCCAATGACATTACACCTATCAGGAATAACTTCCATGTTTCAAAATGCAGTCATAAATTCTTAGTTCTGATTTGAGATGTACATAGTGTTTGACACAGTGAATTATTTCCTTTTATTTGAAACACTTTTGTCACTTCTTTTCCAGGACACCCTTCTCTCCTAATTTTTTTGTCATCTTACTGGAAGTTCCTTCTCAATCTTTTATTCTGCTTTTTTCTTATCTTTCAGTCCTAGGATTCACAGTGTTTTGACTTATATTTTCTATCTAAACTCACCTTTTTTGTGATTCCATCATATCTTCTGGGCTTAAATATCATGCATATACTGATGACTTGTAAATTTACAACTATTTCCATTTCTATTGTCCTATATCTTGCTATCTCCATTTGAATGCCTGATAGACTATATTTCCACTTGGATTTACAGTAAGCATCACAAAATTAACACATTCCAAAATGAAATTCTGATCTTCCAAACTCAAACTTATGACTTCCCACTCCCTCTAGTCTTATAAATGCCAAGTCTCTTCTTCCACCAGTTTAGTTCAAAAGTATTGGAGACATCATTGACTCCTTTCTGTAAACCATCTGGTATAAGTCAACACATCTCTTTCCTGATTAATGTGGTAGCCTCTTCCCTGGTCTTGCTGCTTTCAGTCTCACTTCTTTTAGTGTATTCTCAATAGAGTTAAGCTGTTAATATTAAAATTAGGACACATTACTCCTCTTCTCAAAAGTCTCCCATTTTCCCATGATAATTAGTAAAACAAAGTCTTTGTAATCTTCAAAAGATCCTATGTCGTCTGATGCCTAGTATAATCTGATTTCATCTTCCATTACTCTCTACCTCATCGACTCTGCTTCAACCACTTTTGCACTGAGATTCTCTTCACCACCATATCTACATTTTTTTTTGTTTCATATGTCCTCTAGGTTTTTCCCAGGTGCCATCATCTTTATTAAGCACTACATGTATCACATTATTGAAAATTGCAACCACATCTCTACTTCTTGACACTTCCTACCCATTTTCCCTGCTTTACTTTTCCCCATGGCATGACCATTTTGTATACTGTAGTATTACTTGTTTATTTAGTTAATTTTCTTCCATATCCCCTTCAAGAAAGTAATTGTCAAGGGTAGGATTTTTTTTTTTTTAGCTGCTATATCCACAGCATCTAAAATGATGTCTGGTACTGTTCAATAGATACTTATTAAATAAGTATATAACTCACTGTCTTTGAGTTGGTTCTGACTCATTGTGACCCCTCCTTGGGTTTCTGAGGCAGTATATCTATGGAAGTAGATTACCCAGTCTTCCTTCTGAGGAGTAACTGGTGAGTTTGAACCACCAGCCTTCTGGTTAGCAGTCAAATGCTTTAGGCACTATGCCACCAGAGCTCCTAAATAAGAGTATAAATGAACAATTATATATGAATGCTTCTACATTTCTGAATGTGCTATTGCTTTTTTGAGATGATCTATAATATTATTTTAGCCATCAGATTGATATTGTTGTTGTTGTTATGTGCTGTCAAGCTGGACCTGACTCATAGCAACCCCTCCTTGGGTTTCCGAGGCAGTATCACTACGGAAGTAGATTGCCCAACCTTCCTTCTGAGGAGTGGCTGGTGGGATTGAACCACCAGCCTTCTAGTTAGCAGTCAAGTGCCTTAGGCACTATGCCACCAGAGCTCCCGAGATTGATATTAGCCACAAGATTATTCATTTTTCTATTTTAAGTGCACTTCAAGGTATTTTCTCTTTTTCTTTTACTTACACCTTTAGCTCTGGTGGCATAGTGGATAAGGTATTTGGCTTCTAACTAGAAAGTCAGCAGTTCAAGCCCACCAGGTGATCCACAAAAGGAAGATGGGGCAATCTACTTCTGTAAAGATTTACAGCATTAGAAACCTAATGGGGGTCACTATGAGTCAGAATTGGTTCAATGGCAGAATATTTTTTAAATTTTTTTTAACTTTTAAGATTAATCCTATTTTTATGTCAATCAGAAATAAGTAAAGAAAGAAAAATTAAACAAGGAAACCAAAATAAATTACCTGATACAAATAAAATGCTATACTGGCTTAATTTATATATACTTGGCTAAACAATGGACAAACAATCAAAATTTTAAGAACATATTATTGTGAAAATTTTTAAGAAAATATAAATCAAGCCAATGTTTTCATGAGTGGCTAAATGAATCCATGAATAATTTTACCTACCATCAATTCCAACATTGTTACTTTTTCATATGAGAAAATGGAGATATCAAAAAGACTATCATTAATTGCTGCAAAGGACCTCTTTCAAGTGCTAAATAGAAAATATGTCTCCTTGAGGATTAAAGTGCACATGACACAAGCCATGATATTTTCAGTCACCTCATATGCATGTGAGAGTTGGACAATGAATAAGGAAGACCAAAGAAGAATTGATGCTTTTGAGTTGTGGTGTTGACAAAAAATGCTGAAAGTACCCTGGACTGATAAAAGAACTAACAAATCTGTCCTGGAGGAAGTGCAGCTGGAATGCTCCTTGGAGGCGACAATGGCCAGACTTCATCTCACATACTTTGGTCATGTTGTTAGAAGTGACCATTCCCTGCAGAAGGATATTGTGCTTGATAAGATGGAGAGGAAAGAGGGGAAGGCCCTCAACGAGATGGATTGACACAGTGGCAGCGGCGATGGGCTCAGGTATAGCAAGAATCATGGAGTTGGCATGGGACGACCAGGCTGTGTTTCGTTCTGCTGTACATAGGATCTCTGTGAATTGGAGATATCTCCAGAGTGCCTAACAACAGCAATGTGTTCCAACAGTGAGGTGATACAAGATCCTAGATTAATAATGAGTTCTACCAGTCATCGGGAGCTCTGATAGCATAATGCCTAAGGCACTTGACTGCTACCCAGAAGGCTGGAGGTTCAAACCCATCAGCCACTCCTCAGAAGGAAGATGGGGCAATCTACTTCCGTTGTGATACTGCCTCGGAAACCCAAGGAGGGGTCTCTATGAGTTGGGTCCCACTCAATGGCACATAACAACAACAACCAGTCATCAGTCTGGTACTATTTTCCATAGTATCTATTCAGAAACAAAAATTGAAACACATGAAGAGATAAGTATGATTTAAATTTATTTGACTCATAGGAGAAGGGGTTATTTAAAATCAAAAGAAACTAACTTAGAAAATCTGGTAATCATAATAGGGTATGTTCCATCCATATCTGCTGAAGAAATGTCACCTTAAAAGTTCCTTTAAAAGGGCATGTTCTACCTCCTGCCAGCTATTTCACAAACTTAGAAAACAACATCAGTTTATGTACTAGCAGATTAGTTAGCCACATACATTCTGTGTTCTGAAGACCACTAAGAAAATTTACTCTTCTCACCACACACATATTTCCTTTCCCTAACTCCTTAAGTTCTTGAAATTCTCACCATTGAACTTTCCCTTTACTTGTGAAATTAACCACATTTACTAATACATAATTGTTTTTTGAGCATAGTGGCATTAGTCTTTATTTGAAATAATAATTAATTTCTCAAACTTTTAAGGAAAGCAAATGTCTGGAGAAAATTTTATACAGGACAGTGCATGTTCTAATGGGGAGGAAGTGAGATAGGAAAGATTGAGAAGTCTGACTGAGAAAAGTGGCAAATCCTGCTTGACTTCATGTTAGGAGTCCTTAGTGATGGGCAGGTAACATGAAAAAAAAAAATACTACTGTCATGAAGTTCTGAAAGGAAGAATGGTCATAGGTGAAATCTGAACAGATTTGGAAAATGAATTTCACCTTATAGTTTGGCTAAACATCAAATTTAGCTAATAGTATGAGAGAATTTGCACTTAATAGTATGAGAGAATTTGCAATGTTGTTGTTGTATGCTGTCGGGTCGGCCTTGACTCATAGCAAACCCTCTTTGGGTTTCCAAGGGGGTATCACTATGGAAGTAGATTGTCCAACCTTCCTTCCGAGGAGTGGCTGGTGGGTTTGAATCACCAGCCTTCTGATTAGCAGTCAAGTGCCTTCCCAAATTGAGGAAAGCGTAGGTTCAAGAGGTTAAGAGGTTAGCCCTTATGTAAGAAAATACCTAAATTGTTGCAAGCTACCTCAGCCTATTCTCTTTTAGTATGTTGTTATTGTTGTTAGTTTCCATCGACTTGTGTCCAAATCATTGCAAACCTATGCACAGCAGAATGAAACACCACCATGCCAGCTCCATAATACTTGGTGTACTTGAGCCCATCATCACAGCCACTGTGTCAGTCCATCTTGTTGAGGGCTTTCTCCTCTTTCATTGACCCTCCACCTTACCAAGCATGACATCTTTCTCCAGGGAATGGTCCCTTCTGATAATATGACCAAAGTAGGTGAGATGAAGTCTGGCCATTCATGCTTTCAAGGAGCATTCATGCTGTACTTCCTCCGGGACAGAATAGTTACTTCTTTCAGCAGTCCATGGTAACCCCAGCATTTTTAGCCAGCACCACAACTCAAAAGCATCAATTCTTCCTTGGTGATTGAAAATATCATGGCGTGTGTCAGGTGCACCTTAGTCTTCAAGGAGACATCTTTGCCCCTCAGCACTTGAAATAGGTCCTTTGTAGCCAACTTGCACATTGCCATATATTGTCTGATGTCCTGACTGCTGCTTCCATTGGCATCAATTGTAGAAACAAGCAATGTGAAGTCTTTGAAAACTTCAATCTTCTCTCCATTTATCATGATGCTGCTCATAGGTCCAGTTGTTAGGGTCTTTATTTTCTTCATAATGAGATGTAATCCATCCTGCAGACTATATTCTTCAATATTCATCAGTAAGAGCCTCACTTATAGCAAGCAAAGTTGCATCATCAGCATATCACAGGTTGGTAATGATTATTCCTCCAACCTTGATGCCACATTCTTCTTCATATAGTCTAGCTTCTCGGATTATTTGCTCAGTATATAGATTGAATAAGTATGGGGAAATTATGCAGCCCTGACACACTCCCTTGTTGTATTTAAACCATGCCATGTTCCCCTGTTCTGTTCAAATGACAGCCTCCTGGTCAAGGTACAGGTTCCTCATGAGTACAATCAAGTGTTTGGGAATTCCCATTCTTCTCAAAGTTATCCATAATTTGTCATGATCCACACAATCAAATGCCTTTGCATAGTCAATAAAGCACAAGTAAACATCTTTCTGGTATTCTTTGCCTTGAGACAAGATCCATCAGACAGCAGCTATGATATCTCATGTTCCACATCCTCTTCTGAATCTAGCATGCACCTCTGGAAGTTCTCTGTAAATATATTGCTACAACCATTTTTGAAGTATTTTCAGAAAGATATTACTTGTGTGCTGTGATAGTTGAAGATGTGTCAACTTGGCTGGACTCCAGTTGTGAGTGGTGGTTCCCATGATGGATCACATGACTGCATTCTAAGCGGCCGGTCGGTCTAGGGAGAGTTTCCCCAGGGGTGTGGCCTACCTGCAATACTATCCCAGGGACAAACTGGAAGAACGGCATTCCAGACTATAT
>NW_006922195.1:1023435-1028470 GCF_000298275.1 Orycteropus afer afer
CTCAAGGGCAGGATTCAGAGTCTCTTCTGTTATCCATTTTGATCTTTTCTTGTTTTTTTAATGACCTCTTGCTTTCTTCATAGATGATGCTATTGATGTCATCCCACAATTCTTCGTGTTTTAGGTCACTGGTGTTCAATACATAAAATCTATTCTTTAGATATTCTCTAAATTCAGGAGGGATATATTCAAGATCACATTTTGGCTCTTGGACTTATTTTAGTTATCTTTAAGTTTAAGTTGAATTTGCATATGAGCAATTTGTGGCCTGTTCCACAATCAGCTCATGGCCTGTTTTCAGCTGAAGATATAGAGATTTTCTATTGCCTCTTGCAAAAGATGTAGTCAATCTGATTCTTGTTTATTACACCTGGCTTAGGCCACTTGTGACCTGCTGTTTGTGTTGTTGAAAAAAGATATCTGCAATGAATAAGTCACTGTTCATGCAAAATTCTGTCTTACGATATCCACATTATTTGTGTCACCAATGTCAAATTTTCCAGCTATCGGTGATTCTTTGTTTCCAACTTTTGCATTCCAGTCACCAGTGATAATTAACACATCTTGATTGCATGTTCAGTCAATTTTAGACTGCAGAAGCTGATAAAATTCTTCATTTTTCTCATATTTTGCTTTGGTAGTTGGTGCATACATTTGAATAATTGTCATATTAACTGATCTTCCTTGTAGTTGTATGGGTATTATCCTATCACTGACAGCATTGTATTTCAGGACAGATCTTGAAATATCCTTGTGATGATGAATGCCATGTTATTCCTCTTCAAATTGTCATTCCTGGCATAGTAGACCATATGGTTGTCTCAATCAAAATGACAAAAACCGGACCATTTCAGCTCACTAATGCCTAGGATATCAATCTTTATGTATTCCATTTCAATTTTGATGACTTCCAATTTTCCTAGATTGATACTATGTACATTCCATGTTCTGATTATTAATGGATATTTACAGCTGTTTCTCCTCAATTTGAGTTGTACCACGTCAGCAAATGGAGGTCTCAAAAGGTTTACTTTATTCATATCATTAAGGCTGGTTCTACTCTGATGATGCAGCTCTTTCCCAGTCATATTTTGAGAGCCTTCCAACCTAAGTGACTCATCTGCCTGTTCTGTATTGGACTATGTTTCTGGGCTATTCATAAAGTTGCACAGTAATGTATCAGACACTATTTCTCTGTTATTCATGAGGTTTTTCCTGGCCAATTCTTTGAGAAGTGGATGGCCACTTCTTTCCTCCTTGTCTGTCTCAGTCTACAAGCCACACTGAAACCTGTGCAACATGTGCAGCCCCACCGGATTTGAAGCACCAATGACACAGCCTCAAGCCTCACAGCAACACTCCACCATAGTAGGACAAACTGACAGACAAGTTTGTCTCCCATAGCTGTTTGAAAACTCTTCACCCTCCCCTTCCATGGATCCTTGCTTCTTTCCTACCACTTGGGGGTGGGGCCTTGGTCTCTCCCCTTACCTGGACCCATGGTGCTGCTTCCTTGCTCTGTCCTGGTCCCCCTGGCTTTTTCTCTCCTTTCCCCCATTTTCCCACTACTTGGGGGGCATGGCCTGGGTCCCTCCCCTTGCCTGGATCCCTGCCAGTGCTTCCTCACTTTGTCCTGGTCCCCCTGGCTTTTTCTCTCCTTTTCCCCACTCTCCTGTCACTTGAGGGGTATGGCCTGGGTACCTCCCCTTACACTATATTTCTTTTAGTATAAGAAATGAAAATGGTAATTATAGCACTAAGCACTGTGGAAAAAGTACCAATATCTCAAGTAGATGAGAAGTTGAATTAGAATTACTTGTTTTTTAATGTTATTCATGGGAGACTTGATTATCAAGCTAAACTGGAAAAATGTTTATCTTCTGGGCAAAAGCTAATGTTCTCCAGACTCCCAATGAGGGTATGTTTAAAAAGGGGAATGAAGGTTACTAAATTGCATCATGAGAAGATCATCTTTTAAGATAGGAAGTGCCCACCAAAGATTATATCATCTGTTAAATGTATGAGTTTCCTTGAATACAACAGTATATACCAATTAAAGTATCTGTCAGCTTTGCATGTCTTAAAGTCACAGCATAATCTGTAAGTATGTGAGTAACATTCTTATATCTGAAGAGAAAAGCTCATTACCATATCATAACAGCAACAAAGGTAATGAGAATGACTGTGTAATGGTTTGAATACTCTTTGAGAGAAGAAAAGAGGCAGGAGAATGTTGTCCCAAAGATTGTGTGTTATGTGTATGTGTGCAACATACTGGACATTTTAGAATGTGCAGATTTCTCTTGTGTATCATATCTATGCTAGCCTTGAATGTTGTTGTCGTTGTTGTTGTTATGTGCCGTCGAGTTGGACCCGACTCATAGCGACCCCTCCTTGGGTTTCCGAGGCAATATCACTATGAAAGTAGATTGCCCCATCTTCCTTCCGAGGAGTGGCTGGTGTGTTTGAACCACCAGCCTTCTGGTTAGCAGTCAAATGCCTTAGCCACTATGCTACCAGAGCTTCTTAGCCTTGAATAGCACACTCCAAATATTAATATCATGTTTACTAGTGCTAACAATTTACCAAGATTCTTTCAATTTCAGGATGTTTTTGCTACTTCTCAGATAATTTAGGAGAATATACTCACCAAAGTGAGATCTCATGTGAAATCTTTTTTTAAACAACTCATTATTCAAAGCACACTCACATCATAGAAATATTTTTTTAAATAATATTTCTAGTAGTGATCAATAAGTTTAATTTCTTTCATGAGACTTATGTTTAAACTGTATTTTTTTCTTAATATACTGATTAATCATGTTAATTTAGGCATATTGACATCAGCTGTACCATAAATGTTGACATTTATAAAATAAGAATAATTTCTTTACCAGTTTTTAATTGTCCTGGCATAATTGCTGCATAAATGTTGAGAATTTAAAATGACTCTATGGAAAGTCTTATGCAAATAAATGACAATTAAGATTTATTTCATTTCAGTAGTTTATATTCTTTAGGTATGAAAGATATTCTTTCATTTATTCTTTTTCTCTGATATTAACCCTTCCAGAAACCTATAGCCTTATATTTTTGTAAAATAACTGGCACACGACTTTGTGCCTAAATAGTTATTGCCATGTGAATATCATTATTTGCACCATTGGCCATGTTATGAAATTTATTAATTCATTGTAGATTATTAGTAATTTCCTTTCACTGTATTTTTCAAGTGTCTTAAAAGTCTGCTTTTTAATTTTTTTTTTTTTTTTAATTAGAGCACTGCTAATATACCATTATATGAGTCAGAGATATGATAAATGATGGAACCAAAACTCAAGCTCTGGCTTTCACCAGCACATATTTTTTCATTACCCTATATTCAAGAACAAGACAATATGAATATTTCAACGTAATGTCCAAATTGCTTATCAGCATAATCATCAAATGCAAGAATTTCCAACCAATAGTACCTGAATAATATCAGCAGTATGAGTAAGATGGAAATGAAATTATTAACGTGTAGTACGAGTATATTTAGAATCTGAAAATATTATTAGTTCTCTGTTAACAATATGTAAGAGATGTATCTTTTTTTTTTCTCTCCAATTATTTCTTATATAACAAATACTGTCATGAATTTCACATAATATATTATAGAACATTTTCATATAATATCCTTTAAATGAGAGGATTTTAAGGTAATGTTGAACAGCTTTTGTGTTTTCCCCCAATGGCAGAATCAGTTTTTAATATTAGTTCATCAGTTTGTTTTTTTCATCCTATCGTGCCAGTAATGAAAATTTGAATTTTTCATTAACTAGCTAATAGTTTTTAAACAATATTGTTTGAATTTATATGTGTGTGTGTGTGTGGGTGTGTGTATGGCCAGATAATGATAATTGATATGGAATAAATAAATAATTCAAGGAAATTGATTGTGACATGAGATGCAATTTTCAGTGGGTTTTTCAGATCTCTAGAAAAGATGATATTTGAACTGAGGCATGAAGGAAATCAGAAGAAGATACTTGGAGAAAGACCATTCCAGAAAAATAAAATATCCAATGCAAAGGCTCTGTACTTGGTTGGCTGATTGGAGAAATAACAAGGAGTTAGTGTGGATTAAATTAGTAATTCTTAGCAAGGGAGGTAGAAGATGTGGATGTATAGCCAGAGCCAGGTCATCTAACTACAGAACTTTGTAAGTTAGGGAATGACTTTGGATTTTATTGTAAGTGTTATAGAAGCTACATAAGAGTAGTAAGCAAATAAAGATAAAAGTTAATGCCTTAAAAGGATTACTGTAGCTGATCTGTGGAAAAAAGACTAGAGTAGAAGCAGGAAAACCAGTTAAGATGCTAGGTGAGAATGAAGATATTAACATTATAAATTATATTTCCATCATGTATATTACAATATATTTACATTATTTGCAGAAGACATTATTCTTTAACAGATTTATTAATAGATGTGATATACAGCAAGATACCCAAAAATGATGTGCACAAATAAAGGTACTATTTACTGAAGACTGAGGAAGAAGTATTGAGACTAAGAGTTTTCTTTTCCATATATTGACTTTGAGAAGCTTATTTAAGTGATGTTTTTGCATATATTAATCTGAGGGTAATGGGAAAATTGGGGAATGAAATGAAAGTTTGAAGTCCTCAACATAAAGATATGTAAAGTCACTGAAATGGATAAAATCAATCAGAGAAGTGTATACAGTGATGAGGCACAAGAGATAAATCCCCAAGGGCATGTGGATATTTAGAAGTTGGGGAAGCAAATATGTTTCACAGTAGATAGAGAGCATCAAATGTGAGAAAATCTGGGAAGGTATTGTGTGCCAGAGCCATGTGGCCAAGTGAAATGTATCAAAAAAAAAAAAAAAAAGAAGGGAATGAATGTTTCAAATGTTTTTAAGAAGTCAAATCAGAAGAAAACTGATAATGAAATGTTGGGAAAAGCAGTGTGGAGGTAATTGGTTAATTTGACAAGAGCTATTGGCATAGTGCCTAAGACATTTGAC
>NW_006922195.1:1028624-1070858 GCF_000298275.1 Orycteropus afer afer
CTGAGTATGAAATTGTTGTTGTTGTTATGTGCCATTGAGTCAGACCCAACTCATAGTGACCCCTCCTTGGGTTTCCGAGGCAGTATCATTACAGGAGTATCTTGCCCCATCTTCCTTCCGAGAAGTGGCTGGTGGGTATGAAATTACAAACAGTAATTGTTTTTCCTTTAAAGAGGAGAAGAAAAATAAGACAATAGCCTCAAAGAAGATTTTTTTTTTTAAGTGGAAGATGTAACAGCCCATATTTGTATGCTGACATCAAGATCCAGCAAAAAGAAAAATTAATAGTGTGAAAATAGAGTCAGGATACTTGAAGAATCAAATCCTGTGGGAAGATGAGAGGAAATTGGACCTAGGGTATAAGTGGAAATGATAAGTCAGTAAAAGCTAGCATATTTTGTCCACAAATGGTATGTTATGATGTTATATTATGTAAGAATATGGAAATTATCTAATGAATAGGTCTTCATCTGCATCTTAAAAGAGAGAGTTATTGGTAGTTACAAGAGAAATTACCATCAGTTACCAAGGAGTTGATCCAATTCATGACAATTACAAGGGTGTCTGAGTTGAACTGTGATCCATAAGGTTTTTAATGGCTGATATTTTCTAAGTTTATCTGCAGGATTTTCTTCTTGGGTGCCTCTGGGCAAGCTTGATTCTCCAGTCTGTTCAGTTAGTAGCTGAACACATTAGCATTTGTTTCACTATGGGACTTCAGAAGAAAATAGAAGGTAGCAAGTAATTGCCTGACGAAGTTGGAGTTTGAATTGACTAAGTCAATGTAGTAGGATTGTAGACAATGATGTAGAGTAAATATATTGTATACTTAAAAATGGTTACAGAGTATTGCCTAAGGCACTTGACTGCTAACAAGAAGGCTGGTGGTTCAAACCCACCAGCCACTCCTTGAAAGGAAGGTTGGGCAATCTATTTCTGTAGTGATACCACCTCGGAAACCCAAGGAGGGGTCATTATGAGTTGAGTCTGACTCAATGGCACATAACAACAATAGCAAAGATGGTACAGTCCTGTTAAGTCACTGCAGGGGCTTGTTGAGCTATTTTGTTTTGACCATTGTTTTTACTGACATGCTGGGCTATAAGCCAAGCTTTGAAACAGCCCCAAGAGAATTACAAGGACACCTGGAACATGGGCATGCAGCAATGGGAGTCAAAGATCATGTGAGCCATGATTAGGAACTTATTTTATATATTCCAGTATATAACTCTCCTGTACCTTTTAAGTAGTGTTTCTCTCTCTCTCTTTCTCTTTGTCTCTGCAGGTCCCCATGTTAGAAACATGACCGTATTGGTGACAAAAAAGAAAGATGAGCAGACATGTCATGACTGAGTTGCCATTGAAAACTTGTCCCACCCCCAAAGAAAGCAGTTTATATCTGTAGCAGATTATACCTCTGCTGAGTTAGTGGACCTGGCCTCCAAGCTTTTGCAGAAAGAACATGAATCAATAACAACTTGGCTGTGTTGGTCTGGGATATGGGAGAGAACATATTATCCTCTCAGGAGTAAAAACAAACTAAACAAAACTCATTGCCACCAAATCAGTTAGAGATGTTTAAATTATCCTCAGTTGCAACACACCCCATCTTGTGGCAGAAGCAGTATATATCAATGAATAAGAGACAGGTGGTTACTCTGTTAAATTGGATTGTAGCCACCTGTGAGGCTGCCTGGCTTAATGAAGGGGTTGTCTCTGTGGCCCCCCTTTGTTGGTCTTCATTGGAAGACTTACAGGAGGTCATAAGAGATGGATAAAGCATGCCATATATGCCAGGCATTACTGAGGCCCAGACAATGAATTTTTCACTGCAGGAATAAAGGATGCTGTTTTGTATTCAGCCCCTAGTGAGTGGTATGGAGTTCTAGTCTCTAGCTTAAGCTTCCTAGTTAGGCAGCTGGTTTCATGGGTTGTCTAAGTCACAGCTGACTTAGGGAAAATGGAAGGATGAGGAAATGGAATGTACACCCCACAGATTTATGCCAGCCCAAGGAAGGAAATGAACCATGAGGGGAAAAGAACATGGAAGGACCAGTGTGAGAAACTTGTAGGCAAATATGGTAGGACATGATCTGGGTGGATACCCCAGTAGTAAAAATTGATAAATAGTTTAATGCTGTGTTGGACAGACTGTGGCAGAAACTGAAACCAGAACAGAAGTTCACAGTAGAAAACAAAGGAAGAAATATATCATCATCAAACTCATCAAAACCAAAGACAAAGAAGGAATCCTGAAAGCAGCATGGGAAAAATGAAAAGTTATCTACAAGGGACAATCAATAAGACTAAGCTTGGATTTCTCAGCAGAAATCATGCAAATGAGAAGACAATGAGACGGTATATATAAAACCCTGAAAGAAAAAAAAAAAAAAACCCAAGAATTATATACCCAGCAAAACTGTCCCTCGAATATGATGGTGATATTAGGACATTTCCAGATAAGCAGAAATTAAGGGAACTTGTTAAAACTGGACCAAACTTATGAGAGATGCTAAAGGGACTCCTTTGGACAGACAACCAACAACAACAAACAACAACTGACCATTAACACACATGATGACATATTCCAGAAACCACCCCAGTTATGGAAGTATCCAAAGTAAATAAGCCTACAAGATTGTAAACAGGGAACCAGAGACATCAACTGACAAATGAGGACAACTACAAACCAAAAAGAGGGAAAAAATTGTGTAGTTACAGAACTTCTAAATTGTAGGGAAATCAGGACAGCTGCAAGATAAAACAGACTCTTCTAAATGGAAAAAAATATTATAAATCACAGGGTACCCTCAAAGAAAAATGATAAACCTTCACATCAAAATAAAAATAGGACAAACACAAATATTTAGTAAATAGTAAAACATTAGCAACAAATGAAGTGATAACATGATTCATAAACAAAACGAGCTCAGCACAGAAAATTATATGGAACAAGAAAATCAACAACACCATGAAAAAGCACATAACAAAATGACATCAATAAATTTATACTTGTCGATAATTCCACAAAATATCAGTGAATGAAATGCACCACTCAAAAAAAAGAGAGTTGCAGACTGGATAAGAAAACATACCCATCAATATGCTGTCTAAAAGAGACACATCTTAGAGATAAAGACAAAAATAGACTAAAAATCAAAGGTTGGAAAAAGATATATCAAGCAAATAGCAAACATAAAAGAGCAAGAATGGCAATTTTAATTTTTGATAAGATTGACTTTAAGACAAAAACCACCATAAGAGACAAGGAAAGACATTATATAATGATTAAAGTATCAATTGAACAAGATGACATAACAATGATAAATATCTATGCACCTAATGAAATAGCTCCCAAATACCTAAACCAGACTTTAGCAGAACTGAAAAAGCAAATAGATGATTCTACGATCATAGTAGGAGATTTTAATACACCACTTTCAATCACAGATAAAACAACTGGAAAGTCAGCAAAGGCACAGAAGAACTAAACAATACAATCTACCAACTTGACTTTATAGACATCTACTGAGCACTTAACCCAACAACAGCACAATATACATTCTTTTTCAGAACACATGGAACATTCTCCAGGATAGATCATACGTTAGTCCACAAAACAAGCCTCAATAAATTTAAAAACATTGAAATACTGCAAAGCCAGCTTCTCAGATCACAATGCTATAAAATTAGAAGTCAACAATAGGAAGATCAACAGAAAAAGAGCAAACTTATGGAAACTGAATAACACTCTCCTTGAAAATGACTGGGTAATAGAAAAAATAAAGTTAAAAAATCCCTTGACTCAAACAAGAATGAAAACATAACATAGCACAATCTTTGGGACGAGCAAAAGCAGTGATCAGAGGTTAATATATAGCAATAAATGCACACATCAAAAAAAGAAGAAAGGGCCAAAATCAACACCTTAACCCAACATCTCCAACAATTAGAAAAAGAGCAGCAAAAAAAAACCTATAGTCATCAGAAGAAAAAAATAATAAAGATTCAAGCAGAAATAAATGATACAGAAAGTAGAAAGACAATAGAAAAAAATCAACAAGACTAGAAGTTGGTTCTATGAAAAGATTAATGAAATTGACAAACCACTGGCAAATTTAACAAAGGAAAAGAGGGAGATAATAGAAGTAACATGAATAATACAAATAACATAACCAACAGAAATTTAAAGGACAATATCAGGATACTATGAAGAACTATATACTCCAACAAATTTGAAAATCTTGAAGAGATTGACAGATTTCTAGAAACATACTGCTTAGCTAAACTAACAGAGGCTGAGGTGAAAAATTTAAACAGACACATAACAAAAGAAAAAATTGAACAACAAAAAAAGTCCTGGCCCAGACAGTTTCTCCGGAAAAATTCTACTGAACATTCAGAGAATTGACACCAATCCTACTCAAACTATTCCAGATCATAAAAAGGATGGAATTCTCCTAAATTCATTTTATGAAGCAAGCATAACCTCAATACCAAAAACAGGCAAAGACATCTCAAAAGGAAAACTACAGACCAATATCCCTCATGAACATAGATACAAAAATCTTCAACAAAATCCTAGCCAATAGACTCCAACAACATATCCAAAAAATAATAAATTATGACCAAGTATGGTTCATATCACACATGCAAGGATGGTTCAACATTAGAAAAACAATCAACGTTATCCACCACATAAATGAAACAAAGGAAAAGAACCGCATGATCATATCAATTGATGCAGAAAAGACATTCGATAAAATCCAACACCCATTCCTGATCAAAACTCTCGGCAAAATAGGAATAGAAGGGATATTCCTCAACATAATAAAGGGCATATATGCAAAACAAACAGCCAATATTATTCTCAATGGAGAGAGACTGAAATCATTCCCCTTGTGAACAGGAACAAGACAAGGATGTCCTCTGTGTCCACTTCTATCCAACATTGTACTGGATTTGCTAGACAGGGCTATAAGGCAATAAAGGATAATCAAAGACATCCAAATTGGTAAGGATGAAGTTAAACTATGCCTATTTGCTGATGATATGCTCCTATACATAGAAAATCCAAGAGACTCACCAAAAACACTACAGGAATGAATTGATAGGTTTAGCATAGTGGCGAGATACAAGATCAATAAAACCACAAAAAATACAAAATACAAAAATCATTTGAATTCCTCTACACCAGCAAAGAGATTGCTGAAAAGGAAATAAAGAAATCAATACCCTTTTCAACAGCTACCAAAAAAATAAAATACTTGGGAATAAATCTCACTATGGACACAAAAACCTGCACAAAGAAAACTACAAATCACTACTCCAAGAAACCATAAGAGATCTACATAGATGGAAGAACATAACAAACTCATGGATAAGAAGATTGAACATTGTGAAAATTACAATACTACAGAAAGCAATCTATACATTCAATGCAATCCCAATCCAGATCCCCTCAACATTCTTTAAAGATATGGAAAAACCAATCACTCATTTTATATGGAATGGAAAGACACCTTGAATAAGCAAAGCACTATTGAAGAAGAGAACAAAGATGGAGGTCTCACACTCCCAGATCTCAAAACCTATACAGACACAGTAGTTAAAAAAGCTTGATATTTGTACAATAACAGACAAAGACCAATGGAACAGAATTGAGAACTCAGAAATAGATCCATCAACATATGGTCAGCTGATTTTTGACAAAGAGCTGAAATCCATTAAAGGGGGAAGAGATAGGCTCTTTAACAAATGGTGCTAGAAAAACTGAGTATTCATTTGCAGAAAAATGAAGCAAAATCTGTACCTTACACCATACACAAAAACTAACTCCAGATGGATCAAACCTACATGTGAAACCTAGAACTATAAAGTTCCTCAAGGAAAAAATAGGGTCAAATTTAGGGGTCCTCATCTATGGCATAAATAGACTATCAAGCATAACCCAAAATGCATAAATAGCTGAAGATAAACTAGATGAATGGGATCTAAAAATTAAATTTTTATGTTTTTCAGAAGACTTCTCCAAAAGAATAAAAAGAGAACATACAGATTGGGAAAAAATATTTGGCAACGACATATCTGACGAGGGACTTATGTCTAAAATTTAGAGAAAACTCCAACATCTCAACAGTAAAAAGATTAACACTCCAATTAAAAAATGGGAGGAGCCTGCTAGTTGCAACACAGAAAGACAATCAGATGTTAACATGACATCATCCACATAATGAAACAGAGTAGGACCATGTAGCAAGGTCTCTGGCCACCAAGCCATTGATAGTACTTAGGGGACATTTGAAATTGTTAACATCCCCATAAATTAGGGAGCATTCAGCACCAGTATCCACCAGAGCCAGTACCTGTTGTTTGTTCTGGAGGGTCTCTACTTCTGTAGTGATACTGCTTTGGAAAGCCAAGGAGGTGTCTCTATGAGTCACATCTGACTCGATGGCGGTGAGTTTGGTTTAATAGATGATGAATTCCAAATGTGGCCCACAGTCCCCTGACACTAATTTGGGAAAAAGTAGAAGTTCTGGGGGATGTGTGGGTAAAGGTGATAAAGGTGTTTTCCATGTATCCCCTTCAGAAGATGCCATCAGTTGTATTGTTCTTCCTTTGTTGCCTTCACCTTCTTCTTCTTCTTCTCCTCCTCCTCCAAAACAAACAACAGGTATTGGCTCTGGTGGATGCTAGTGCTGAATGCAGGCTCCTCCCTAATAACTTTCCTGGACTCAAGAATGGGCTGTCAATAAAAGCAAACTCAAGGGATATGGTTTGTCTGTGAAGTGCTTGGGTGTTGCATGGTTGGGTAAGATCAGAAGCTGTGATAGATAGGATACAAGTCTATCCCTGACCCCAAACTCTGAAAGATATATAAACCTTCGTAAGTCTTCTGGGTTATTGGTGCCCCTTCATTCTCCACATAGCCCAAATATTAAGGCCTTTATATTACTTAGTACAAAAGGGGCCTGGAGTGATTGAGGTCTTGAGAAGAAGGTCTTCCAGTCAGGTAAGGTGGCTGTGAAACAGATACAAACTTTGGATGTTTTAGTGCAGGGACAGCCCTGTGAACTTGGTGTAACTGGTTATCCAGAAAGTTTTGGCTGGGGCTTATGCCAAAAACAAGTGCATAAGAGAATACTATTAGATTTTTTTAATCTCAGTTATGGCAGGGAGCAGAAGGAAAATATAACATGTTGAAGAAACAGTTATGTGAAGTGCATTGTAGTCTCCTACAAGTAAAAACCATAAGAAAAGGATTACCCATAATAGTAAGAACACAATACCCTCTAGTGGGGTGCTTGCAAGATGCCTTTGACAAGCCCTGATCTGAAGCAGCCCAGACTAGCACTGTGGCCAACTGGCATGCCTATTTACAGCAAAGAAATACTCGACTAAACAGTCCTCTTAGCACTGAACTGCGTGCTCTTCTGGGTTCAGTATCATGTTACCACTGAGGCTTGCATCCAGGAATTTATTGAATTCCCTAAATCCCCTTCCTTTATCAAGGAAAGAATAGGACCTGTCTCTGAAACCACATGGTATACACATGGATCAGCATAGGGTAATCCCCACAGGGGACAGCTGTCACCATACTACCATAAACAGACAACATTTGAATGGATCAAAGTAAAGGGAAGAGCAGTCAGTGGGCAGAACTACAAGCAGTGTTAATGATTCTAATGCATGAACCTAGCTCAATTGTGGTGTGCAGCTACAGGTGGGTAGTCTATAAAGGACTCATCCTGTGGCTCTTGAATTGGGAAAAACAACAGTGGGTGATAGCAAGACATCCCTTATGTGGCACATAAACATAGCAAGATCAAATCAAGGGCATGGATGTTGTGGTATATCGTGTCAGTTGGCCCACTGAGCTGCTCCACCACCAAGGAATGCACAAGCATATACCCAGGCCAAAATAAAAGTAGTGGAAGACTCTGTAGAGGGTATAAGTTGCCTAGTTACACTGGAAAGCATCCATAAGGGACAAAGAACTCTATGAGCTATAGTCAGAGGCCTGAGTCTGCTCCTGCCCTATAGAGACATAGTTGAACCTTGCAATGACTGTACCAGTTGTTCCTCAGAATCCACTGAAAGGGTTTCTCATTGTCCTGGATAAATACCATGAGCAACTCTACCTGCCCAACAATGACAAGTGGATCACATAGGACATCTGCCTATTTCTGAAGGCTGTGAGTATGCTCTGACCTATTTGGACACCATGATAGTGTTGCTCCAAGCCTATCCTAGCAAGAAAGCCACACAAAAGGCCACTATTCATGACCTCAGACACCTCTGTGCTGCCTATGGGACTCCTACAGACATAGGCAGTTATCAAGGAACCAATTTCACTGGACATGAAATGCAGGCACACCAGAATGACATACCCTGGCACTTTCATTTGGCATATAATTCCACTGCTGCTGGCCTGATAGAAGCAATGAATGGCTTGTTGACGAAGCAGTTGAGACAGGAAACTCAGTCACTTACAGGATGGACTAAGAAGCTTCTATGTACCATTTTGGCTTTAAATGAGTTTAAGTAGCAAAGTCACCTAAATGGACATATACTATTGACTTGAGGACCAGGCACCACCCTATGTATCCAGATGGAAAGCACACTCTGAAGATATAGGGCTACCACAAACAGGAGCACAGGATAACTTGCTTTTGCCCTTGCCACAAGATTTGGCCACGGGAGACACTATAGTCCCCTACCCTGGATTTGGCAAACAGGGACCCATTGGATTGTTTTTCTGCAGCAATGGTGCTTAGTCCCAGAGCATAATTTATAGATTATCCCCTTTTTATACCCAAGGCCACCAACAACCATACATGTCCATAATTTGGGTCTGCCTATGTCTAAAGAAACATGATTTATGTCTCTTTGGAGTATTAGAATCCCTCCTTTGTTCTGGTCAGGCTTCCCCTCCAAAACTCAACCTGTAGGATAGCGAGTATGGTATTGTAAACAAGGTATGTGTGGTAGTTATGTTTGTGTATCAACTTGGCTGGGCCTGGTTGAGTGGCTGGGCAGCTGGTAGTAGTTATTCCCCATGATGAGACTGGTAATCAACTCCATGGTGGGATCTACCACAAGCAACTGAGGAGCTGCCTTTGCAATGTGGACTGCTTCCTGTATATAAGGAGAAGCTTTGAGAATGGTCTCTAGCCTGTGGCATGCTTGGACCCTGCATGTAGCCATGTTTTTGTTCAGCAGCCTGACATGCTCTGCTGACCCTGGGACTTATAATGGAGTTAAGTTAATGGCCTGCCGTGTGGTTTGGTAACATTGGGACTGTGCCTTTTTACTTGTCAACCTTGGGGCTTCTCAGCTGTCTGAGTGAAGAAAAGCCTCTAGCTCCTGTGGACCAGGAGTAGGAGGCAGAGCTGGACCCCAAGGTTGAGGGGCTTTCACCCAGCCCCTAGAGCCTGGCACTTTTAACTTGGACTTAAAGCCTCCAAATTGTAAGAATAGACTCCTGTTGGCTAAGGCCATCTCATTTGTGATATATTCCTGTCAGAGTGGCATTTGGTAACCAGAATGGTATGTCTCCTCAGGCTGGAACCGTCCTGAGTCAAGACCTTCAGGTATCATGCCTCTTGTTGGATGGATGGATACAACCTACCTGTCTTAGTGCCTACTAAACACCTATCTTTCTATTCATAAGTTAATGACCCCAACCTGTTCACTGACTGGGCTAAAACTGTATCTTAGCTCTGTAAGTGCAGCAATTGCTGGTTCTGTGGAGAACTACCTTTGTCCTACTTGACTGGTCTCTTGTAGCTGATCAACTCAGCTAATGCCAAAGCATGAAGTTCTGAAATTCAGAGCATGAAAGTTTCATCTCTTTTGCTGATGAAACAACAGCTTCCTGAAGTGGCTTCAATCTCTCCTTGCCTCTTGTTGTTAAATGTTTTAATCATTCCTTGGATTTTGTGTTTTTACTCTGATATGTTGCTATTGTTTATATTGTATTTGTGGTATGTCACTTCAATGCACCTCTTCTGCCCTGGCTCAAGTGGTACCTTAGAAGACTGGTACAGGAAGATTGTAAGAGCAATCATAGGGTATGCAGGGATGAATATAGGGTAAACACTGTGCATAAATAAAGATGGCAACAGTCCTGATAAGTCACTACAGGGGTTTATCAGGCTGCCCTGTTTTGACTGTTGTTTTCCAGATGTGGCAGACTGTCAGCCAAGCCTTGAAACAGCCCCAAGAGATTTACAGGCACATCTGGACTCAAAGCTCTACTTCCTGCAATGTGGGCATGCATGCATGAATGAGAATTGAAGGTCATGTGATCCCTGGCAAGGAGCCTCATAATTCTCCTATAGTTTAAAGTGGAGTGTTTTTTTTTTTTTTTTTTTTTCCCCCTCTCTCTCTCTATCCCTTTCCTGTTCATCCAGTCTGCTATCCCTGGACTCCCTGTGCATAAGTCCCAAGAAATCCATATCGCAGATGGCTCCAGGTCATTTATTCAATCTTTTGGCCCTTAGTGCAAGTACTTTCCTGATCTCTCTGGGGATCTTTCTTAACAAATGATGAGTCAACTAAGACTGGAATGACCTGGGATAAAAATGAGAAATGAGGAATCTTGGGTTTGATTTGGGCAAACAGTGATATGAAAGCAAATCCAATGTCAGGTGAATGAAGTCAGGAAGCCATTGTTTCCAAGTAACAATCATACTTAATATCACCAAATTTTAATATATTAAGTTCCTGGATCATTTTCTGATTTGAAGTAGGACACCAGCCCTCACATGGGGATAAACCTAATGTCACGGAGTCAATTCCGACTAATAGTGGCCGTATGAGACAGAGTGGAATTGCCCCATAGGGTTTCGAAGGTTATAAATCTTTATGGAAGCAAACTGCCTCATCTTTCTCCCACAGAGAAGCTGGTAGACTTGAACTGCTGACCTGTTGGTTAGCAGCCGAATGCTTTAATCACTATGTCACCAGAACTCCTTTTCACATGGGCATACAGGTCACAGATACAGATTATCTGATGTTCTATTTACCAGGATTTAAACAAAGTCAGTGGCTGTTTAAAGCAAACCTCCTTTACAAACAATCACATGGAATGCTAATTTCAGAAACTGCAGCACAATCTAATATTCCAGACTGGACCCACAATGAGAAAGGAGAAAGGGAAAAGCCTATTGCTAAATGGGGATTCAGGTATCTATAGTCTACCCTAGCTCACTGTATACTGAATCTACTGAGGCATAGCTTGCCTGAGATCAGGAATTCTGACAAGACAGTGCTTTCTAATGTATTTATTATTCTAGGTTCAATGTCCATACGGCATTAGTTCTCCAAATGAAGGGCTAAATGAAGGCAGAGAAGGCGGGATTTAATGGAGAGTTTCGAGAAAACTTACAAATTTAATAAAAGTTCAGAATTGTCTTTTTGAAATATAAAACTGAATGGTCTCCCTAAATTTGTCAGAAAAAGTGAAATGTTTTTAAGACCAGAATTGAATTACAGTGTTTGGTGAATTTGATGCTCTGTTTTTATTCAACTAAGATTTAAAAAGAAAGAAAGAAAGAAACACAGCCTTCTTCTTGTGCAAACTGAAAGCATACACATAGATGTATAAAGATATTTTTGTGATCAACTAAAGCACAGATTGATCATGTGTGTCCTGGGGCAGATGACATTGAGTGACAGAGGGTTACAGGTTACTTAAGCACAGTTTTACTATCTGGAAGAAATGCCTGTACAGTCCAAGTTGGTTTATTTATTTATTTTTTCATCAATCCTCCATACAAATAAAAGTTTTGACACTGAGTTAAATTAAGTAAAGGGAATTCTGTGAATAATGGAGATAAAGCTGTACAAAAACTTTCTGAACATTAAGCTCAAACAAAAGTCAAAACTTGCACCTCTCTATTAAGTGGGTAGTTAGCACACTCATTATGAAATAGCTCCCAAATATCAAGTGTCTTACATGAATTTTGTAAAGGTTTTGGAGTTCATTCAATTAGTGTTGAAATCCTATGAGACCTACAAAGAATATGATATTTTGCACCCTTGATTATGGAGCTACTGGGTACCTTAGATGTCCACCAGGATCATAAGACAGATGTGATACTAGACTTGGTGTGACACTCTCCAGTCATTTAAGATTTTGACATATAATATTTAGTCTTAGAGGTCGAAGTTTCATTGATACCACTTATTTCTTTGCCAATAAATATACTGCTGAATGATGAGCTCCTTACATAACAGAATTTGATGATTAATTTTAAATCTGTATTTTATGACCTTCTAGATCAACATTATGAAATAGATTCACATATTGGGAACTTCTCCTAAGGTGGTTTGCCTGTGTATTCTACTCTAATTGAACAAAAATATTTGTCCTTCCTTGCAAAGTATTGTTATACAGGCTTTATCTTGTATAATTGCTAGCTTCAAACGCCCAATTCCTATTTTTGTGGAATTAAACTCAAATTCCATCAGACCATGCTTATATTTGATTTTCTAATAGCCTTTTTTTATTCCACCATGATTTTATGGCAGATTAATAATCTACTAAATCTACTGAGAAAAAATAACAAATTATTGAACTGATATAGAATTAAGTTAAGAAGCAAAGACTTTGGCCATAAAAATATATTAGTAATAAAGATAGTCACATTTTACAATATAAAGATATTTGGATAATATTTTAATGTAGCTCTTTTTAAAAAGAAAGTTTAGATATAAATTGATTCAGCTACTTTAAAAATAGTATTAATACTTTTTGGAAATATGGGAACCTGTTGGTTAACTTTTGTTAATTTTCATGTAGAATGATACTTTGAATTAGAAGATAAACATACAGTAAATTGAATTACTTCAGGTACTAATTAATACATTGGCGTGCTAAGCATGCCCTATTTTTTAAAAAAAGTAACAGCAGGTATTTATGCACCTTATGAAATTAATAAATAATCAAATCTCAATGAAACATAAAGATTACTTTTGGGTATATAAGTGTCTATGTGTTTTTATTGTTATTGTTAGGTGACATAGAGTCAGTTCTAATTCATAGTGACCCAATGTATAACAAATGAAACATTGCCTGACTTGTTCTATCTCCACAATCATTGCAACCCATTGTTTCAGTGACTGTGTCAATCCAAATCACTGAGGTTATATTCCTCTTTTTTATTTTTGCTGACTCTTTACATTACCAAGCACGACATCCTTCTCCAGAGACTGGTTTCTCCCAATAAGAAGTCTAAATTATATGAGATGAACTATCACCATCTTTGCTTCTAACTAGCATCCTGGGTGTACTTTTCCAAAACAGATTTTTGTTCTTCTGGCAATCCATGATGTATTTAATATTCCTCCCCAACACAATGATTCAAAAGCATAAGTTCTTCTGTAGTCTTCCTGATTCATTGTCCAGCTTCTGCAGGTAAGTGAAAATATCATGGCTTGAGTTAGGTGTATGTTAGTCCTCAAAGTGACATGTTTACTTTTTAACAATTCTAAGAGGTCTTTTGCAAGAGATTTGCTCTGTGTACTATGTTGTTTGATTTTGTGACTGTTGCTTTTATGGGAGTTGATTGTGGAAACTAGTAAAGAGAAATCCTTGATAATTTCAACCTTTTCTCCATTTGTCATGATTTTCCTTATTGGCCCACTTGTGAAGATTTTGTTTTTTTTCTTCACATTGAGATGTAATCCATAAAGAATTTTGTGAACTTTGATCTTCATCAGTAAGTGCTCCAATTTCTCTTCACTTTCAGCAGGCAGCATTGCATCATCTCCATATCACAGGTTGTTAATGAGTCTTCCTTCAATCCTGATGCAGAATTCTTCTTTGTAAAGTCCTGATTCTCATATTTGCTCAGCATACAGATTGAATAATTATGTTAGGATACAACCCTGACACACACCTTTCCTAATTTTAAACTGCTCAGTAACACCTTTTGTCTGTTAGAACAACTGCTCCTTGTCTATTTATACATTCCTCATGAGCACAATCAAGTATTCTGGAATTCTCATTTTATCCATAATTTGTTATGATCCAGGCATTCAAATGCCTTCACACAGTCAATGAAACACAGGTAAACATCTTTCTGGTATTCTTTCCTTTCAGCCAAGATCCATCTGACATCAGCAATGATGTCCTTAGCTCTTTGTCCCCTTCTGAATCTGGCTTGAATTTCTGGCAATTTCCTGCTGATGTACTGCTGTAATCATTTTTGCATTTATCTTCAGCGAAATTTTGCTTGCATGTGATAATAACGATGTTGTTGTTGTTATGTGCCTTGGAGTCAGACCTGACTCATAGCGACTCCTCCTTGGGTTTCTGAAATGGTATCACTACAGAAGTAGATCGCCCAACCTTCCTTCTGAGGAGTGGCTAGTGGGTTTGAACCGCCAGCCTTCTGGCTAGCAGTCAAGTCCTTTAGGCACTACACCACCAGACCTCCCGATAATAATATTGTTTGATAATTTTCACATTCTATTGCATCATGTTTCTTTGGAAGGGTCACAAATATCCATCCCTTCCAGTCAGATGGCCAACTAGTTGTTTTCTGTGCATGTTTTGTATATACACACAGAAATATTCATAATAAATATATACTTCAGCTAACTGTATTATTTCATTTTTAAGCAAAATTATATTTCTACATTTTTTTCTTTTCATACTTATACCACAATACATACTCTTTCTACCAAATTGAACTAAGAAGGCTTATTCATACATATTTGAAAAGTTATTATCTAGTAAAATGATTGTGAGTTACAGTCACAATTTTTCCAACAGTCAATTGTATAACCATATTTAAACCATTAAACTTTTCTGGGCTTTAGTTACTTTATCTAGATTTGGTATAATTGATTTCTGAAATATTTTGGAGTTGAATATTCTAAAATTCTATGAAATTATCAAGTCATGTCTAAGAATTTTATGGATACAGATGATAAGTTATTATAATGTTATATCACTAATATTTTGGTTAGTTGTAATAATAAATGATAAAAACATGTAAGTAAAATTTTGACAAAGATAATTAAAAAATGGTGGCAGCAGTACATTCACAGAAAACTGCCAGAAATTCAAGCCAGATTCAGAAGAAGGCATGGAATGAGGGATATCATTTCTGATGTCAGTTAGATCTTGGCTGAAAGCAAAACCTATCAGAAAGATGTTCACATGTGTTTTATTGACTATGCATAAGCATTCAATTTGTGTGGATCATGACAAATTATGGATAACATGAAGAATGAGAATTCCAGAGTACTTAATTATGTTCATGATGAACCTTTACACAGACTAAGAGGCAGTCATTCAAATTGAATAAGAGGACATTGCATGGCTTAAAATCAGGAAAGGTTTGTAACAGTGTGTATGTATCCTTTCATAATATTTAGTCAATCTGTATGATGAACAAATAATCTAAGAAGCCAGATTATATGAAGATTGTGGTATCAAGATCAGAGGAAGACTAATTAACAAACCATGGTATAAAGATAACACAACTTTGTTGTAAATGAAGAAGACTTGAAGCACTTACTGATGAAGATAGAAGACTATACTCTTCAGTATGAATTAAACCTCACTATAAAGGAAAAATAAAAAAAATCCCACAACTAGACCAATAAGCAACATCATGATACATAGTGAAAAGACTGAAGTTGTCAAAGATTTCATTTTACTTGGATCCACAATCAATGTCCATGAAAGCAAAGCAGCAGTCAAGAAATCAAACAATATATTCCATTGAACAAATCTGCTGCAAAGGAACTCTTTAAAGTATTCAAAAGCAAAGACATCACTTTAAAGAATATTGAAGGTACCATGGACTACTAGAAGAATGAACAAGTCTGTCATGAAGGAAATATAGCCAAAATGTTATTTAGATGTACGAATGGCAAGATGTTATCTTTCTTATTTTGGTCATGCTGTTAGAAGGACCTATCCCTGGAGAAGGATATCATTCTGGGTAAAGTGGATGGTCAATAAAAAAGGAGAAGACCCTCAATGAGATGTATTTACACAGTGGCTGCAATGATGGGCACAAGCATGGCAACTATTGTGAGCATGGAACAGACCTGGGCATGTTTCTTTCTGTTGTACATAAGGTTACTATGAGGTGGAACCAACTCAACAGCACCTCACAACAACAATATAAATAATCACCATTCACTGATCATTAATGACAAAACCAGCTCTTGACAGTTTCAGAGGTCTTTCGTATACATTTCCTTATTTTATCTTCACAATGTGTTAGTGAGAGAAACAGTGCATATGACCATTCCCATTTTACAGGTGAGGAAAATGAGAGTGACAGAGGTTATTGCATAATTTATTTATTTAATTTACTCATTTTTCATATTGAAGGGATCAGGGTGGATTATTTAAGGACTTACAAGTAGTGCACAAGATCTCCTTCTCCTTCTCCCAGTCACTCAATGTTTCAATGGATTCTATGTGTGTATGAGAAGGAATATGGAAATCTTTGTCTTGAGGTCTCTTTAATCGGAAAGAGTCATGTAAGGGTCCAATGTTGTCTCAGTGTTTATTTGTAAATGATGGTGACTTAATACACTGTCCTCAAAGATCAGGGTGAAAGGTTTGTAGGTTTCCCAGTCTTATCTGCTTGGAAACCTGAAAGAGGATCAGCGATCAGGTACCATCGTCTTTGAGGATTGCTCGTCCCAGAATAAACTACATGGTTCTTTTCTTGAGTGGTCCAATTTATATTATACAAAAGTATAAACTAACACTAAGAGCATTGACTTTAATTATAATATTTTCCCTGTTTTATACAAGAGGAGAAATTTTCATAAGTATAAGGAGAACATTACCTGTAACACATGGCTCTTTACTTGTCTTTTTATTCCCTGTCATCCTTCCAAGAGTCTTCTTTCTATCTCAGTCCAGAGTTCTCCCAGTTTTCTATCTCTTCTCAGCAAGAAATGCATCCTTTTGGCATCTTATTAATTCAAGCACCTCAGCCTTGATCTAGTGGCGGAAGAGAGCTTTTTTACTCACTCATTCTTCATGTTGAAGGAATCAGGGTGGGTTTTTTCCTCACTAATCACTGAGCTTTCACTTTCTAGTCCAGTCTTATCTACTCCCCCAGGAAGCGCTGATACTGCATTTTTCATGAGTTACCTAATAACTATCATGTCTCACCAACATGAATGATAGTCTTCTTCAAAAGGCTAGACAACCTAATATCTTATGAGGAATGCTTATTTATACTGTTAACATAACTTAAGTTGTCCTACCATGGAATGAATAATCCTGACTTCATTTATTAAAAGAGCATTTGTCAAATTGAAGATGCTGTTTATGAAATGGCTTATAAGGGTCATCTCGTTAGCTGTGAATGGCTAAACTATCCAGTGTGAGTGGAATCTCCCCAATGTAGATTGTTTTGATTTCAAAGTCTGTTAACTGGTGGTAAGGTTTATCCTGGCAAACACACACAAACACACACACATGCATATATGTATGAGGGAGTATATATATACATAAATACACACACACACATTTATATATATACATTTGTTTGTCATTTTAGATACACAAATGTATCTAAAAGATTCTGTTTTCACTCTGCTATATTGTTTTTCAATTTGATCAGTCTGATTATTCCTTTCATGTTAATAACTACTGTAGAAGAATTTACCAGTGCTTTCCAAAATTCCCCTTCTCTGTCCTCTTTGGTACACAACATCTTGAAACTAGATAAAACAAAGAGGCTTGATTTGGCCAATAAAATAAGAATCAAAATGTGTGTTGCTTCTGCGGGATGCACTTGAAAACTGGAACAGTTCCTCTGTTCACTTGTCTTATGCCATGATAAACCCTAGAGCCTCGTATGGAGATGGTAGCATTACATGATAAGAGACTTTCTGTCCTTTGTTGAACTTGCGTTAATCACAAAGAGGGAATGAGAAATAAATCTTTTTAGTTTTAACTTATTGAGATTTGGAGGTTGGTTGTGAACATATCAAACCTAGTCTACTCTGATCATTATAACAACTCTCACCAATATCTTTCAGTTTGTTGAAACATGCAGATTTCTTTGTTGTCTTTATAATCTTCATCTAATGCAATTTCATTCTATTAGAAATATTTTTATATTTACTTATATGGCTTCTGGCAGGTTTTTTGTTTGTTTTTATACATACAAGTTCTTCCCAAGAATTCCTTGTTAACAAGTTGTATATTTAATTTCTGATGAGAGTTTTGAACAGAAAATGCATTTTGAAACTAATAGCTTTGGTTTGATATTGGTTTAGGGGTTTTGTTATGAAGTATTTAAAAATATGTCAAGATATATAGAAGCTGAATAAGTATGTAAGTTATAATACATAGGCAAAACCTATTATATATATGTATGAGGAAGTAAGAAGACTGTGACACTTAGCTATGAGTCTGTAAGATGAGTTCAGTAAAGATAAGTAAAATATTAAACAGAGCAAATATGAGTTGCATATAGGTTGTTGTTGTTGTTGTTGTGTGCTGTCGAGTCATCCCCGACTCATAGCGACCCCTCCTTGGGTTTCTGAGGCAGTATCACTATGGAAGTAGGATTGCCCAACCTTCCTTCCGAGGAGTGGCTGGTGGGTTTGAACCACCAGCTGTCTGGTTAGCAGGCAAGTGTCTTAGCCACTATGCTACCAGAGCTCCCTGCATATAGGTAGTAAGGTAAAAAAAAATGATCAAAAGTTCTAAATTTCATAATATTCTAAACATTTATGGGAGGAATATAACATTCATGAGGCCTTAAATACATGTAAGTCATTTGAAATACTTGGTATTCATAATGTCTTAATTTGATCACAAATTGCAAATGTCCATTCTAACTTCATATATCTTCTACTGAAGAAACACAATAAAATATATTACTTCTCATTTGGCGAAATGATTTTTTTTTCCCCAAAGGCATTTCATTGAAATATAATTTATGTACAGTGAAATATGCAAAACTAAAGTAACATGGCTCAATGATTTTTTTTTTTTTTTGGCAGTGTTCCCTCCCCACCCCTCCCACCACTGGTAATCAATAAAGCAAGTTTCCTTCCATATATAAACCTTTCTTTGACTTTTTACAATAATGAACTAATACTATATTGTCCTTCTGTTATTGACATATTTCACTCAGCATAATATCCTCTAATTTCATCCACATTGTGTGGTGTTTTGTAGATTCTCCATCATTCTTTAGTGTTGCATAATATCCCATTGTGTGTATGTACCGTGGTTTGGTTATCCATTCTTCTGTTGATGGACATGTAGGTTATTTCCATATTTTGACTACTATAAATAGTGTTGTGATGACCATGGGTATGCATATATCTGTTCTTGTCCTGGCTCTCACTTCTTTGGGATATATACCTAGTAATGAGATGCTGGGTCAAATGGTATTTCCAATTCCAGTTTGTTAAGGAATCGCCATTCTGTTTTCCACAGTGGTTGTATCATTTTACAGTCCCACAAGCAGTGTTTGAGAGTCCCAATCTCTCAACATCCTGACCAGCATTTGTTGTTTCCTTCATTTGGCTAAATGTCGAATAACTTACAGTTAAGGAATACTTGCTTCTGCATCTTGGTGGGGAAAATGTGTTTGCTGCTCCAAGGTCCCTTTTGTCTGTTGTATTTCTTAACTCAAACCTCAACAACTCCAGTGCTTTGTAATAATACCATTCATGGTAAAATGTGGAGTAATAGATAGATAGATAGTTACACAGAAAGGGTAAACATGTGAACATTGTATGACCCAGGAATTTGGAAGTATGTTTATCCATTCTGCTTATAAGTTCTCTTAAGTGCATTAACCTACACCATCTTTTTCTTTGTTACTCAAAGTGTGATTTGATTAAATAATTAATGTTATTTTAGCATTTTTATTTGTTCTGTGAGCTTTTATGTTCTGTGACCTCTGAGAACTTGCCTACTAGTGTATTTATAAGATACCATTGCATCAAGGTAATTTACTCCATGCCAGATATATTAATATCAGAAAGCATGATACATAACTACCACTTGTCAGTCAGTTTGTTGTATTGTGGTGGCATTCGTGTTGCTGTGAGGGTGGAGGCTATGCCACTGATATTTTGAATATCAGCAGGGTCCCCCATGGTGGACAGGTTTCAGTGGAGCTTCCATATTAAGACAGAATGGGAAGAAGGAAGGGGCACCCACATCTTAAAGAATTGACCAGTGAAAACCTTATGAATAGCAGTGAAACACTGTTTGATATTGTGGTAGAGTAAATTACATAGTATGGCTTTTCTAGCCATAAGTCTGTAAACTCTGTGGTGAAATTTTTCATGAGCAATTGAGTAGCTCTTGATTGTTAAAGTTGTCCACCTGGGGTATTTCTGTTGAGAGTGGCACAAAGCAATCTTCTGGGAAGCTCTCTCTCATGTGTATAGAATTCTGAGGTTGGGAATGGTTAACCTGGCCACTCTGTCGTGCTCAAAAAGGAGCCCTCCTAGAGGCAGAGGGGATCTCTCTGACTGCTGGCTGAGAAAGATGTGTTGCTGAGAGAAACATGCTCCTGAGAGACACACACTGCTGAAAGAGAGACACTGAGAGACACGCACTGCTGGGAGAGAGACTGAGAGAGACTGTTGGCTGAGAGACAGCAGACTGAGAGAAACTGAGCATGTTCCTGAACTTGAATTGTAGCCTGGTGCTTCCCTAATAAACCCCAAAATCTGTGAGTTCTGTGTGACAACTACAGTGAATTTTCTAACCCAGCAGAGAGGTGTGCGTGCTGCAGGAGGAATGGTTGGTGTCAAGGTTGATGAAAGGGTTGAAGGGAGGCAGCATATCTGGCCTCACAAGAATAGGCCTTGGGCTATTAATTCTGTCTTCCTCTTGTGGGGTTAGAGGAAGTCAGAAGATACAGCCTCCTTGTCCCTTTGGCAGATATATTACTGGAAAACTTCATGAAGAGCCACGAAACGTTGTCTAATACAGTCCTGGAAGATGAGATCCTCAGGTTGGAAGCCACTCAAAGTATGACAAGGGAAGAGCTTCCTCCTCAAAGCAGAGTTGACCTCAAAGATGTGGAAGTACTAAAGCATTTGGGACCTCCATTTGCTTAATGGACATAACTCAAAATGGTAAGAAACAGCTGCAAACATTTATTAATAATCAGAATGTGGAATGTATGAAATATGAATCTAGGAAAATTGAAAGTTGTCATAAAGGAAACAGAATGCATAAAGATTGATATCCTAGGCATTAGTGAACTGCAATGAACTGATATTGACCATTTTGAATCAGACAATCATATGGTCTACTATACTGGGAATGACAAGTTGAAAAGAAATGACATCACATTCATTGTCATCAAAAACATTTCAATTTCTATCCTGAAGTACAGTGCTGTCAGTGATAGGATAATATCCATATGCCTACAAGGAAGACCAGTTAATACTACTTTTATTCAAATTTACACACCAATCACCAAAACCAAAGATGAAGAAACTGAATATTTTTCCCATCTTCTGAAGTCTGAATTTCACCAAACATATAAGCAAGATGTATTGATTGTTTCTGATGATTAGAATGTGAAAGTTGGAAACAAAGAAGAAGCATCAGTAGTTCAAAAATATGATCTTGATGATAGATGCTGGAGATCCCATGACAGAATTTTATAAGACTAATAGCTTATTCAGGAGCTCTGGTGGTGTAGTGCTTAAGGCACTTGACTGCCAAGCAGAAGGTTGGTGTTCAAACCCACCAGCCACTCCTCAGAAGGAAAGTTGGGCAATCTACTTCCGTAGTAATACTGCCTCAGAAACCCAAGGAGTTGGATCCAACTCAACAACTGTGAGGTTTTTTTTTTTTTTTTAATGACTTATTCATTGCAAATAATTTTTTTCAACAACATAAATGGTGACTATACATATGTACTTTACCAGATGAAATATTCAAAAGTAAAACTGACTACATCTGTGGAAAGAAGTGATGGAGAAGTTCAATATTATCAGTCAAAACAAAGCCAGAAGCTGACTGTGGATCAGACCACCAATTGCTCACATGTAGGTTCAAGTTGAAGCTGAAGAAAATTAAACTAAGTGCTCAAGAGCCAAAATATGACCTTGAAAATATCCCACTTGAATTTAGAGACCATCCACAGCATAGATTTGATGTACTGAACACCAGTAAATGAAGACTAGATGAGTTGTGGGATGATATCAAGAACATCCTGCATGAAGAAAGCAAAAATGTCATGAAAAAGACGAGAAAGACAGAAAAGACCAAAATAGATTTTATAAAAGACTCTGAAATGTGTTCTTGAAAGGAGAATAACTAACACAAAAGGAAGAAATGTTGAAATAAAAGAGCTGAACAAATTTAAAAGGCAGCTTGAGAAGTTAATTATTATAATGAAATCTGCAAAGACTTGGACTTATAAAACCAAAAGTTAAGAGCATGCTCAGCATTTCTGAAGCTGAAAGAGCAGAAGAAAAAAATTCAAGTCTCAAATTGTGACACTGATGTATTCTATGGGCAAAAAGTGAATGATGCAGGAAACATCAAAAGAAAATTGAAGGAATATACAAAATCATTTCACCAAAAAGAATTAGTCAGCATTCATTCATTTCAGGAGGTGGTATATGATCAACTATCAATGTTATTGAGGGAAGAAGTCCAAGCTTCACTGAAGGAATTGGAAAAAAAAAAAAAAAAAGGTTCCAGTAATTGATGGAATATTCACTGAGATGTTTCAACAACAGTGCTGGAGATGCTTACTCATTTATGCCAGGAATTTTGGAATATTGCTACCTGACCAAGAATCGGGAGGTGTGGCATATTTGTGCCCATTACAAAGAAACATGATCCAACAGAATTCAAAAACTGTTAAACATTATCATTAATATTGCATGCAAGTTAAATTTTACTAAATATAATTCAAAAAAGTTTGCAGCAGTATATTGACAGGGAGCTGTCAGAAATTCTGGCTGTATTTGGAATGAGGGATATCTTTGCTGATGTCAGGTGGATTTTAGCTGAAAGTAAAGAATATCAGAAAGATGTTTAACTGTGTTCTCTTGACTATACAAAAGCATTTGACTGTGTGTATCATAACAAATTATGAATAGCATTGTGAAGAATGGGAATTCCAGAACATTGTGAATTCCTCACTGCTTTTGAGGAAACTGTACATAGATCAAGAGATTTCCATTTGAAAAGAACAAGGAGATACTGAATGTTTTAAAATCAGGAAAGGTGTGCATCAGGGTTGTATCTTGTCATCATATTTATTCTATATGTATGTTGAGAAAATAATCTGAGAAGCTGGACTATATGAAAAAAAAATGTGGTATCAGGATTGGAAGAAGACTCATTGACAACCTGTGATATGCAGATGACACACGACATTACTTGCTGAAGTGAAGAGTACTTGAAGCACTTACTGGTTAAGATCAAAGACTACAGTGTTTCCTATGGATTACACCTCATCATAAAGAAAACAGAAATCCTCACAACTGGGCCAATAGTTAATGTCATGATAAATGGAGGAAAAAATGAAGTTTTCATCTCATTTTACTTGGATTCACAATCAACACCCATGGAAGCAGCAGTCAAGAAATCAGATGTTGTATTACACTAGATGAATCTGCTGCGAAAGACTTCTTTACAACACTGAAGAACAAAGATGTCACTTTGAAGACTAAGGTGCACCAGACCCAACCCATGGTCTTTTCAATCACCTCATATGCATGTGAAATGAATATAGATGATTGTTTATCCTGCTATACAGCCTGTGAAATATATGAAGGATCAAGTACTAATTGCTACAAATTTTAAAAAGTCATAACTTCTAGGATGAGTACTTTTTTGTGGTACAGCAGTATACTAATGGATCATATGTTTTTTATTTTCTTTTCTATTTTTTTTCCTACAGGTATTTAATATCAGCTCAAACAGCCATTTTTTTCCCATATACTTTTATCCATCTCCATAGGGTAATATATATGGAAATTATTTCACATTTTAGTAGAAGTTGATAAAATTATGCCTAAAAAGTTTGACGTAGATATCTGGCTAACTGGATAGTAAATAAGGAAGACCTCAGTAGAACTGATGCATTTGAATTGTGTTTTTGGCAAAGAACATTGGAGATACAATGGACTGCCAGAAGAACAACCAAACATATCCTGGAAGAAGCACAGCAAGAATACTCCTTAGAAGTGAGAATGACCAGATTTCATGTCTCCTATTTTGCTCATGTGGTTAGAAGGGATCAGTTACTGGAGAAGGATATCCTGCTTGGTAAAGTGGAGGGTCAAAGAAAAAGCAAAGACTCTCAATAAGATGGATTAACACAGTGGCTACAACAGTGGGCTTAATCATAGCAAGGATTGTGAGGATGACTCCAGACAAGGCAGTGTTTCATTCTGTTGTACTTAGGGTTGCTATGATTTGAAATCAACTTGATGGCAACTAACAACAACAACATTATACATAAAGACTGTAGTAGTTAAAGTTATGTGTCAACTGGGCTGGGCCTGGTTTTGAGTGCCTGGGCAGCTGGTGGTATTTATTACAGATGACACTGGCAATCAACTCCATGGTGAAGTCCACTGGGAGCAGATGAGTAGCTGCTTTAGGGATGTGGTCTGCTTTCCATGTATAAGGAGAAGCTTTGGGAATGGTCTGAAGTTTTTTTTGGCACACTTGGATGCTGCATCTAGCTGAGTCTTCACTCAGCAGCCTGCCAAGCTCTGCCGATCTGGGGAATTTTTCTGGACTTGAATTAGTGGCCTGCCCTGTGGTTTGGTAAGGGGCTGTGCCTTTTTACTTGTCAACCTTGAGTTTGTCAGCTTCAGCAGCCAGCAGCTGCCTGAGTGAAGAGATGCATCTATATTCAGTGGTCCAGGAGCAGGAGGCAGAGCTAAAGCCCAAGGTAGAAGGGCTTTCACCCAGCCCCTAGAGCCTGGTACTTTGAACTTGGACTTCTAGCCACCAAAACTATAAGTGAATAAACTCCTGTTTGTTAAACACACCCATCCCATTTGTGGTATTTCCTGTCAGAGTGGCATTATGTAAGCAAAACAAAGACTAACAGACATTACAACAAAATTAGTTTGGCAGTTATATTGAATGATTCTTTATCCTGCTACACAGCCTGTGAAATATACAAAAGATCAAGTACTTATTGCTACAAGTTTTAAAGATTCATAATTTCTAGTGTCAGTACTTTTTTGTGGTATAACAATAAACAAAAATCAAAACCACTGCCACTGAGTCGATTCCAACTCATAGTGATTTCCATTGGGTTTCCGAGGCAGTAAATCTTTCTGGAAGTAGATTGCCCAGTCTTGCTTCTGTGGAGTGGCTGATGGGTTTGAATCACAAATTTTCTGGTTAGCAGTCAAATTCGTTAGGCACTGTGTTACCAGAGCTTGCAGTACACTAATGGAACATGTGTTCTTCTTCTTTATTTATTTATTTATTTCGTATTTTTTTTTTCTACAGGTCTTTAATATCAGCTAAAAAACTATTTTCCCCATATTCTTTAATTTATATCTATGTTGTTGTTGTTGTTGTTGTTTGCTATCGAGTCAGCCCCAACTCATAGCGACCTCTCCTTGGGTTTCCGAGGCAGTATCACTACGGAAGTAGGAATGCCCAACCTTCCATATCTATAGTATAATTTAAATGGAGCTCTGGTAGCATAGTGGCCAAAGCACTTGACTGCTAACCAGAAAGCTGGCGGTTCAAACCCACCAGCCACTCCTCGGAAGGAAGGTTGGGCAATCCTACCTCCGTAGTGATACTGCCTTGGAAACCCAAGGAGGGGTCGCTATGAGTCGGGGCCGACTCGACGGCACATAACAACAACAACAACAACAATTTAAATGGAAATTATTTCACATTTCAGCATAATCAGAAATTGATAAAAGTACACAGAAAAAGATTGAAATATGTATCTTTTGATCATAAAATTAAAGTTAGAATTCACTGACTAGTATAGGTATGCCCATTTTCTTGAAACATAAAAGTATCCACAATCAGTCTAGATAAAATACTAGTAGAGGGACTCAGATAGTAAGACCAACATCTTTTATTTTGCTATCATTACTGATATAAGAGATTGGAAAAGTATAGCCCTGTAGTATGATATTCATGGCATACTCATCTGATAGATGAGTGCAAGTTCTGATTATTACTGTTTTGAAAAAGGTGCCCACTACTGTTATTTAATTTATTAGTGTGGGCAAGCACCTGTTGAAGGAACACATATTAAATAGATATTTTATCATCACCTGAAAATGGTGACTATTGATTTTCAAATTAAAACTCACAGCTGTACATACCAAATAATACTTTAATGCTACACATTCCATTTTTCACTCCTTTTTCCAAAGATAAAACTCCTCCTCCTTTGCTCTTGAGATTTTTGGAAACTATTTATCCTAGGCCAGCCCAGGAGCAGCAGAAGACGAGTGTCTGTGTGCATGGAGTGAGCTTCATCCACAGGCCAAGTAAGTGAGCAGGGTGAGGGAGAACTGAAAATGAGTGAAGCAGTTTGAAACAACTAAGGAAGATAAACTTGTCTGTCAGTTTTTCATAATATGGTGACTTGAGTATTGCTGTGAAGCTGGAGGCTATGTCACCGTGTTTCAAATGCCAGTAGTGTTACCCATGGTGGACAGGTTTCAGCAGAGTTTCCAGACTCAGACAGACTCAGAAGAAGGAAAAGATCATTCACTTCTCATAGAATTGGCCAGTGAAAACCTTATAAATAGCAGTGAAATGCTGTCTGATATATTACTGGAACACTGTATGAATAACCCAGAAGCACTGTGTGATATAGTGCCAGAAGATAAGCTCCTCGTGTTGGAAGACACTCAAAAGATAACTGGAGAAGAGCTGCCTCCTCAGAGTAGATCTCACCTTAGTGATGTGGGTAGAGTAAAGATTTTGGGACCCACATTTACTGATGGGGCATGTCTCAAGATGAGAAGAAAAGCTGCAAATATCCATTAATAATTGGAACATGGAATGGATGCAGTATGAATCTAGGAAAATTTGAGTTGTCAAAAATGAAATGGAATGCATAAAGATTGATATCCTAGGCATTAGTGAGATGAAATGGACTGGTGGGGGCATTTTGAATCAAATGATCATATGATCTACTATGCCAGGAATAAAAGATTGAAGAAGAGTGGCCTGGCATTCATCATCACAAAGAATGTTTCAAGATCTATCCTGAAGTACAACGCTGTCAGTGATTGTATAATATCCATATGCCTACTAGGAAGACCAGTTAATATTACTATTACTCAAATTTATGCACTAACCACCAAAGCCAAAAATGAGGAAATTGAAGATTTTTACCAACTTCTGCAGTTTGAAATTGACCAAATATGCAATCAATGTGTGTTAATTATCACTGGTGATCAGAAGGCAAAAGTTGGAAGCAAAGAAGAATCACTAGTAGTTGGAAAATATGGTTTTGGTGATGGAAGTAATGCTGGAGATTGCATGATAGAATTTTGCAAGACTAATGAATTATTCATTGTAAATACCTTTTTTTTTTCAACAACACAAATGGCAGCTAGCCACAAAGACTTTGCCAGACAGAGTATATAGGAATTAGATTGATTACATCTGTGGCAAGAGGTGATGGAGAAGCTCAATATCTTCAGCCAAAACAAGGCCAAGAGCTGACTGTGGAGCACACCATCAACTGCTCATATGCCAGTTCAAGTTGAAACTGAAGACAATTATAACAAGTCTATGAGAGCCAAAATATGACTTTGATTATATCCCTCCTGAATTTAGAAACCATCTAAAGAATAGATTTGATGCATTGAACACCAGTGACCAAAAAAACAGAGGAATTGTGGGATGACATCAAGAACATCATACATGAAGAAAGCAAAAGCTCATTAAAAAGATAGGAAAGGAAGAAATGACCAAAATGGATGTCAGAAGAGACTCTGATACTTGCCCTTGAATGGAGAGTAGTTAAAGTGAATGGAAGAAATAACAAGGTAAATGAGGTGAACAGAAGATTTCAAAAAGCAGCTTGAGAAAACAATGTTAATTATTGTAATGAAATGTGCAAGGACCTGGACTTGGAAAACCAGAAGGGAAGAACACGCTCAGCATTTCATAAGCTGAAGAGCTGAGGAAAAAAAAATAAGCCTCAAATTGCAATATTGAAAGATTCTATGAGCAATATGTTGGATGATGCAAGAAACATCAAAGAAGATAGGTGGAATACACAGAATCACTATACCAAAAGAATTGGTAGATGATTATCCATTTCAGGAGGTGGCATATGATCAAGAACCAATGGTACTGAAGGAAGAAGTCAAAGCTGCACTGAAGAATTCATAAAAAACAAGGCTCTGGGAATTGATGAAATACCCTTTGAGATGTTTCTACAAACAGATGCTATGCTGAAGGCACTCACTTGGCTATGCCAAAGATTTGAAAAACAGCTGCCTGGCCAACTGACTTGAAGAGATCCATATTTGTACACATTCCAAAGAAAGGTGATCCCACAGAATGTGGAAATTATCAAAAAAATATCATTGATATCATATGCAAGTAAAATCTTACTGAAGATAAATCAAAAAATGATTGCAACAGTATACTGACAGAGAACTTCCAGAAATGCTAGCTGGATTCAGAAGGGGATGTGAAATGAGGGATATCATAGCTGATGACATGTGAATCTTGGGTCAAAGCAAAGAATACCAGAAAGATGTCTACTTGTGTTTTGTTGATTATGAAAAGGCATTCTTCAATTCTATGGATCATGACAAATTGTGGATGACACTGAGAAGAATAGGAATTCCAGAACACTTAATTTACTCATGAGGAACCTGTACACAGATGAGGAAGCTCTTGTTTGAACAGAACAAGGGGATACAGCATGGTTAAAATCAGGAAGGGTGTGTGTCAGGGTTGTATCCTTTAACCATATTTATTCAATCTGTATGCTGAGAAAATAATCTGAGAAGCTGGATTATATGGCATCAGGATTAGAGGAAGGCTCATTAACAACCTGAGATATGCAGATGACACAACTTTGCTTGCTGAAAGTGAGGATGACTTGGAACATTTACTGATGAAGATTAAAGACAACAGTCTGCAGTATGGATTACACCTCAATATAAAGAAAACAATAATCCTCACAACTGAACAAAAAAGCAGGATCACAATAAATGGATTGTCAAAGACTTAATATTACTTGGTTCTTCAGTCAAAGCCAATGGAAGCAGCAGTCAAGACATCAAAAGGTGTATTGCATTGGGAAAATCTGTTGCAAAAGACCTCTTTCAAGTGGAAAGAGCAAAGATATGTCCTTGAAGACTGAGATACGCCTAACTCAACCCATGGTATTTTCAGTCACCTCATATGCATGTAAGGGCTGGACAATGAATTACGAATACCAAAGAAAAGTTGCTGCTTTTGAGTTGTGGTGTTGGTGAAGAATGCTGAAAGTACCATGGACTGCTAAAAGAACTAACAATCAGGTACTGGAGGAAGTGCAGCCAGAATGCTCCTTGGAAGTGATAATGGCTGGACTTTGTCTCACATTCTTTGGTCATGTTGTCAGAAGGGATCATTCTCCAGAGAAGGATGCCATTCCTGATAAAATAGAGGGTCAACCAAAAAAAGGAAGGCCTTCAACAAGATGGATTGGCACAGTGACTGCAAAGATTGGCTCAGATATAGTAGGGATCATGAGGCTGGCACAGGACCATTCAGTGTTTCATTCTGTTGTACATAAGGTCATTATAAGTTGAAAACAACTGGATGGAACATAACAACAGCAACAACATTTATAGAAATGTGTAATGTATTTATTAATTTTCTCAATTGTTGCCCAAAGAAAAATGTTCTGAAGTACCACAATAGCATCATCTAGGCTATGCACCTCTAACAAATTGATTATAAATGCATTTTTGTCTTTTTTTACATATTTTTTGAGAACAGAATGCCTTCTATGTATAATGTGTATTTTTAGATGATAGAAACATTACAAATATGGAGAAGACATGATCTCTGTCTTCAAGGCACGTGTGCCTAATAGGGAAAAATCTGTTCATAAATGAGATACTATATTTAAAAAAAAAAATTAAAAAGAGATAGCAGTAGAGTGGTTTGGAAATCCAGAGGAGGGATCCAGAAGAGAAGGGTATGTCATTTAGAGAAAAGGAGTCTAAAAAGGTTGTATGGATTTAGAAATTGAAAGGCATGCACAAAGATATAAATTTTGACAAGGAAGGCCAATTGTGTACGATAGGAAACTATACAGTGTCATTCAATACCTGGGAGAGCAGCTCTGGTAGCATAGTACCTAAGGCACTTGACTGCTAACCAGAAGGCTTGTGGTTCAAACCCACCAGCCACTCTTCAGAAGGAAGATGGGGCAATCTACTTCCGTAGTGATACTGCCTCAGAAACCCACTATGAGCCTGGTCCAACTAGATGGCACATAACAACAACAGAAATATGGGAACAATGTAGGGCTGCTGAAATTTTAGCTATTTTGATTTATTCTGAATAGCTTAATAAGTTGTTGTTATTGTTGTTAGATGCTGTCATGCTGGCTCTGACTCATAGCAACCCTATGTACAATAGGACAAAACACTGCCTGGTCTTGCACTAGCCTCACTATCCTTGCTATGCTTGAGCCCATCATTGAGGCCAGTGTGTCAATCCATCTTGTTGAGTGTCTTCCTCTTCTTCTCGGACCCTCCACTTTCCCCATGATGATATCATTCTCCAGGGACTGGTCACTTCAGACCACAAAACCAAAATAGGTGAGACCAAATTTGGCCATTCTCACCTCCAAGGAGCATTCTAGCTACACTTCTTCCAGGATAGATTTGTTCATTCTTCTGTCAGACTATGGTATTTTCAGTATTTTTTAATCGAGAATATAATCAAATGCATCAGTTCTTCTGAAGTCTTTCTTATTAATTGTCCAGCTCTCACATGTATATGAGACACTTGAAAATACCATAGCTTTTGTCAGGTACACCTTGGTTCTCAAAGTGGGGTATTTGATCTATAGCACTTTAAAGCAGATTTGCAGCATATTTGCCCAATGCACATATCATCTGATTTGACTGCTGCTTCCATTGGTGTTGATTGTTGAAACAGGTGATATGAAATCTTTAACAACTTCAAACATTTCTCCATTTATTGTGATGCTGCTTCCTGGTACACTTGTGAGGATTTTCTTTTTCTTTATGTTGAGATGTAATCCATGCTGCAGATTGTAGTATTTAAATCTTCATCAGTACGTGTTTCAAGTCATCCTCCCTTTCAGCAAGCAACATTGTGTTGTCTGCATATCACAGGTTGCTAATGAGTTTTCCTCCAATCCTGATGCTGTGTTCTTCTTCATATAGTCCAGGTTCTCAGATTATTTTCTCAGTGCACAAATTGAATAGAATGGTGAAATGATTCAGCCCTGATACACTCGCTTCCTGATGTTAAACCATGCAATGTCTCCTTGTTCTGTTCTGCTGACAGCTTCCTGGTCTATGTACAGGTTCCTCATAAGCACAATGAAGTGTTCTAGAATTCCCATTCTTCACAATGTTATCCATAATTTTTTATGATTCACACAATTGAATGCTTTTGCATAGTTAATAAAACACAAGTAAACCTCTTTCTGGTATTCTTTGCTTTCAGCCAACATCCATTTGACATCAGCAATGATATCCCTCATTCCATATCCTCTTCTGAATCCAGCTTGAATTTCTGGAAGTTCTCTGTCAGTATAATGCTGCAACCATATTTTGAATTATCTGCAGCAAGATTTTACTTGCATGTGATATTAAAAATATTGTTCAGTAATTTCTACATCCTGTGGGATAACCTTTCTTTGAAATGGATAGAAATAAGGATCTCTTCTAGTCAGTTGGCGAGGTAGCTGTCTTCCAAATTATTTATCAAAGATGAACAAGTGCCTCAATCATAGCATCTGTTTGTTGAAACATCTCAAAGGGTATTCCATCAATTCCTGGAACCTTGTTTTTCACTAATTCCTTCAGTGCAGCTTTGACTTCTTCCTTCAGTACCATTGGTTCTTGATCATATGCCACCTCCTGAAGTGGATGAACATCGACCAATTATTTTTAGTACAATGACTGTGTATTCCTTCCATCTTCTTTTGATGCTTCTTGTGTCATTCAATATTTTGCCCATAGAATCTTTCAGTATTGTAACTTGAAGTTTTTTCTTCAGTTCTTTCAGCTTCAGAAACGTTGAGTGTACTCTTCCCTTTGGGTTTTCTAACTTCAGGTCTTTGCACATTTCATTATAATAATTGACTTTGTCTTCTTGAGCTGCTGTTTGAAATTTTCTGTTCAGCTCTTTTATCATTTCTTCCATTTTCTTTAGCTACACTATGTTTAAGAACAAGTTTTGGAGTCTCTTATGACATCTATTTTGGTCTTTTCTTCCTTTCCTGTCTCCACCCCCACCCCCACCCCCACCTTGGTAAACCTGGTACCTTTACTCTGCCCATTTACTTAGCATGAATAAGTAATGATTAGAAAATTATTCAACAAATATTTACTATAGGCATCCTACGTGTGCCAGACATGGGAAGAAAAACAGATTTCTCCTGCATCTTGACTTTTGTAGAGGTTATTTTACTCAATGCTTTTGCAGATAAACCAGTGATCCATGCTAAGAAGTGACCCTGTGACTGGTAGTGTGCATTATGATAGTAGATTTTTCCCCAAAAGCCTGTGACACAGCAACCTTAAAACTCAACATGCCTTTCTCTGTGTTAAGAACACTTTATAGGTAGAACTGAGTACAGAGTCAGAATCTGAGCTACATTCAGCTCTCTTGAAATTTTGGTTGATAAGACCCACTCGATGGCAAATAACAACAACAACAACAAGACCCACGTAACCCAGCAGAGCAGGCTGGAATTGCAAATGAACTCAGACTCCAAAAAACTAGTGACATTTTTTGGGCAAGGGAAGAACCAGTATCTTTTCTCCATGAGTTAACAGAACTGGCTTAAGATTTTTTTTTTCCCCTCCTTGATGCATTTTTTTTTTCTTCTTCTTCTTCTTTTTTTTTTTTTTTTTAATATTTGCTCTGTTTCCTCCCCCCCCCACACACACACCTGGCAACCAACAAAGAATGTTTCCTTCCATATAAAAACCTTTCCTTGATTTTTTACAATAATTACCTAATATGATATTTGTCCTTTGACTGACATTTCACTCAGTATAATGTCCTCCGAGTTCATCCATGATATACAGTGTTTTGCAGATTCTACATTATTCTTTCGTGTTGTATAGCATTCCATTGTGTATCCATTTGGTTGTCCATTCTTCTGTTGATGGGCATGTAGGTTGTTTCCATCTTTTTGCTCTTGCAAATAGTGCTGCAATGAACATAGGTGTGCATATGTCTGTTCTTATCCTGGCTCTCACTTCTTTAGAATATATACCTATAATGGAATTACTGGATCTAGTGGTATTTTTAATTCTGACTTTTCAAGGAATCACCACACTGCTTTCCACAGTGGTTGCATCATTTTACAATCCCACCAGCAGTGTATGAGAATTTCAATCTCTCTACATCCTTACCAGTATTTGTTATTTTCTGTCTTGTTGAACTTTGGTATTAGTGCTGGGGCAAGATGGTATCTCATTGTTTTGATTTGCATTGCTCTAATGCCTAATGATTGTGAACATTTCTTGATGTGTTTCTTGGCTGCCTGAATATCTTCTTTGGTGAAATGTCTATTTATATCTTCTGCCCATTTTTTTTTTTTTTTGGATTGTTCATCTTTTTGTTGTTGAGGTGTTGGAGTTTTTATATAATTTAGGGATAAGTCCCTTGTCAGATATGTCATTGCCAAATATTTTTTTCCCAATCTGTAGGTTCTCTTTTGACTCTTTTGGAGAAGTCTTTTGAAGCACATAAAAAATTAATTTTCAGAAGGTCCCCTTCACCTAGTTTCTCTTCTGCTGTTTCTGCATTTTGGGTTATGTGTGATAGTCTATTTATGCCATAATTAATGCCCCTAAATTTGTCCCTGTGTTCTCCTTGAAGAACTTTATAGTTTTAGGTATCACATTTAAGTTTTTGATCCATCTGGAGTTAGTTTTTATGTGTGGTTTGAGATATGGATCTTGGTTCATTTTTCTGCAAATGGATATCCAATTTTATTTACTTATTTATTTTTAATTTGGAGTGTCTCATCCCCTCCTCCTCCCACTGGATATCCAGTTTTGTCTGCACCATTTGTTATAGAGACCATCTCTTCCCCCTTTAATGGAAAATCAGCTTTGTTAAAAATCAGCAGACCATAGCTCGAGGGATCTATTTCTATCTTTCTATTCTTTTCCACTGGTGTATATGACTGTTTCTGTACCAGTACCAGGCTTTTTTGACTACTATGGCTGTAAAGCAGGTTTTGAGTTCTGGGAGCGTGAGACCTCCTACTTTCTTCTTCTTGTTCAATAGTGCTTTGCTTATCCAAGGTCTCTTTCCTTTCCATGTAAAGTTAGTGATTTTTTTTTTTTTTTTTTGCATATGCTTAAAGAATATTGATGGGATTGAGATTGGAATTGTATTGAATATATAGATTGCTTTTGGTGCTGTTGACATTTTCACCATGTGAAATCTTCCTATCCATGAACATTGTATGTTTTTCCATATATGTAGATATCTTATGGTTTTTTGAAGTAGTGTTTTGTAGTTTTCTTTCTACAGGTCCTTTGTGTCCCTAGTGGGATTTATTCCCGAGTGTTTTATTTTTTTTGGTAGTTCTTGTAAATGGTATTGATTTCCTTATTTCCTTTTCAGCAATCTCTTTGCTTGTGCAGAGGAATCCAACTGATTTTTGTATGTTGATCTTGTATCCTGCCACTAAATCTCTCAATTAGTTCTGGTAGCATTTTTGCTGAGTCTCTTGGGTTTTCTGTTTTCTTGATGTTGTTATGTGCCATTGAGTCATCTCTGACTCATAGCAACCTTACATACAATGGAATGAAACACTGCATGGTCCTGTGCTAGTCTCACAGTCCCTACTATACCTGAGCCCATTGCTGTAGCCACCATGTAAATCCATCTTGTTGAGGGCCTCCCCCTTTTTTTGCTTACCCTCGACTTTACCAAGCATGACATCCTTCTCCAGAGAATGATTCCTTATGACAACATGACCAAAGCAGGTGAGATGAAGTCTGGCCATTCCCACTTCCAAGGAACATTCTGGTTGTTCTTCTTCTAGGACAGCTGGGTTTTTCTATGTATAAGATCTTATCATCAGCAAATAGGGATCATTTTACTTCTTCCTTAACAATTGGATGTCTTTGATTTCCCTTTGTTTCCTTATTGCCCTGGCTAAAACTTCCAATGGGACTCTGGTAGTGTAGTGCTTAAGGCACTTGACTGCTGACCAGAAGCCTGGCGGTTCAAACCTACCAGCCACTCCTCAGAAGGAAGATGGGGCAATCTACTTCCATAGTGATACTGGCTCAGAAACCCAAGGAGGTGTCACTATGAGTCGGGTCTGACTCAACCGCACATAACAACAACAACAAAACTTCCAATGCAGTGTTGAATAGAAGTGGTGATAGAGGGCATCCTTGTCTGGTTCTTATTCACAAGGGAAATGGTTTCAATGGCTCTCCACTGAGAATAATGTTGGCTGTTGGTTTGGCATATATGTCTTTTATTATATTGAGGAATTTCCCTTCTACTCCTATTTTGCTGAGAGTTTTGATCAGGAATGAGTGTTGAATTTTATCAAATTACTTTTCTGCATCTATTGATATGATCATGTGATTATTTCCCTTTGTTTTATTTATGTGATGGATGGTGTTGATTGTTTTTCTAATGTTGAACCATCCTTGCATACCTGGTATGAACCCAACTTGGTCATAACGTATTAATTTTTGGGGTATGTTGGAGTCTATTGGCTAGGATTTTGTTGAAGATTTTTGCATATATATTCATGAGACATATTTGTCTGTAATTTTACTTTTTAGTGATGTCTTTGCCTGGTTTTGGTATCAAGGTTATGCTTGCTTTATAAAATGAATTTGAGAGGATTCCATCCTCTTCTGTGAATAGTTTGAGTAGGATTGGTGTAGGTTCTTCTATGAACATTTGGTAGAATTTTCAAATGAGACTGTGTAGGCCAGGGCTTTTTATGTTGTTGTTGGTAATTATTTTATGACCTGCTCAATTTCTTCTTTTTTATGGGTCTGTTCAATTTTTCCACCTCAGTCTGTCTTCGTTTAGCTAAGTAGTATATTTCTAGAAATCTGTCCATCTCTTCTAGATTTTCAAATTTGTTATAGTTCATTCATACTTCTGTTGGTTCTGTTGTGATGTTGCCCAATTTTTTCTTATTCGTGTTATTTGCATTCTCTCCCTCTTTTCCTTTGCTAAAGTTTCCAGTTGTTTGTCAATTTTATTAATCTTTTCCGAAAACCAACATCTACTCTTATTGATTTTTCTATTGTCTTTCCTATTTTCTGTTTCATTGATTTCTGTTCAAATCTTTATTATTTCTTTTCTTCTGTTGACTGTAGGCTGCTTTTGCTGCTCTTTTTCTAATTGTTGGAGATGTTAGGTTAAGGTGTTGATTTTGGCTCTTTCTTATTTATTTATTTAGATGTCTATATTTGTTGCTATAAATTGGCCTCTGATCACTGCTTTTGCTGGTCTCAAAGATTTTGATATGTTATGTTTTCATTTTCATGTGACTCGAGGAACTTTTTTTAAAAAATATTTTATATCTTCTATTACTGAGTCATTTTCAGAGAGAATGTTATTCATTTTCCATGTGTTTGCTCTTTTTCTGTTGATCTTTCTATTGTTGATTTCTCATCTGATAGCATTGTGATCTGAGAGGATTCTTTGTAGTATTTCAATGTTTTGAAAGTTATTAAGACTTGCTTTGTGGTCTAACATATGGTCTATCCTGGAGAATATTCCATATGCACTAGAAAATAATATATATTGTGCTGTTGTTGGGTGAAGTGCTCTGGAGATGTCTGTAAGGTCAAGTTGGTGGATTATATTGTTTAGCTCTTCTGTGTCTTTGTTGAGTTTCTTTCCAGTTGTTCTATGTTTCATTGAAAGTGGTGTATTAACGTCTCCTACTATTACTGTGGAATCATCTATTTGCCTTTTCAATTCTGGAAACATCTGATTTATGTATTTTGGGACTATTTCATTGGGTCCGTAGATATTTATTATGGTTACATCTTCTTGTTTAATTGATCCTTTAATTATTATTTAATATCCTTCCTTGTCATTATGGTAGTTTTTGTCTTGAAGTTAATTTTATCAGAAATTAACATTGCCAGGCCTGCTCTTTTTTGGTTGCCATTTGCTTGATATATCTTTTTCCAACCTTTGACTTTTAGTCTATTTTTTTTCTTTGTCTCTAAGGTGTGCTTCTTACAGATAGCATATTGATGGGTTATGTTTTCTTATCCAGTCTGCGACTCTTTGTCGCTTGAATGTGCATTTACTCCCTTGACTTTCAGTGGAATTATCAACAGTTATGAATTTGTTAAGGAACTCTGGTGGGATAGTGCCCAAGGCATTTGACTGCTAACCAGAAGTCTGGTGGTTCAAACCCACAAGCCACTCCACAGAAGGAAGACTGGGCGATCTACTTCTGTAAAGATTTACAACCTCAGAAACCAAAAGGGGGTTGCTATGAATCACAATATACTCAATGGCAGTGAGTTTGTTTTGTTTTGTTTGTTATGAATTTGTTGCTGTATTTTGTTGTGTGTGCTTTTTTGTAGTGTTGCTGATTTCTTTGTTCCATATAATTTTCTGTGCTGAGCTCATTTTGTTTATGAATCATGTTATCACTTCCTTCATTGCTGTTGTAGTATTTGCTAAATATTTGTGCTGTCTTCTTTTATTTTGATGTGAAAGTTTATCATTTTTCCTTGAGTTTCCCCTGCGCTTTACAATTTTCTTCCCAAGTTTAGAAGAGCCTGCTGTATTTTGTAATTGGCTTGACTTCCTCACCATTTAGATGATCTTTAACTGTACAGTTTTTTCCCTCTTTTTCATTTGTAGTTGTTCTCATTTGCCAATTAATGTCTCTGATCCCCTGTTTACAATCTTATAAGCTCATTTACTTTGGATACTTCCATAAGTGGGTTGGTTTCTGAGTTATGTCATCATGTGTATTAATGGTCAGTTGTTGTTTGCTGTTGTTGGTTCTCAGTACATAAGATTCCCTTTAGGAGCTCTGGTGGTGTAGTGCCTAAGGCATTTGACTGCTAACTAGAAGGCTGGTGGATTTGAACCACCATCAACTCCTCAGAAGAAAGACTGGGCAATCTACTTACATAAAGATACCGCCTCAGAAATCCAAGGAGGAGTCACTATGAGTTGGGACTGACCTGATGGCATATCATTGCATATTGATTTGTTGATTTGTATGGTTGGTCTGTTTTTTTTGTTTGTTTGTTTGTTTTTTTAAATCCCTTTATTTCTGCTTATCTGGAATTCTCCTAGTTTCATACTTATATGTGAGAGATGGTTTTCCTGGGTACATAATTCTTTGTTGGAACTTTTTTTTCTTTCAGGGTTTTATATATATCTTCCCATTGCCTTCTCACCTGCATCGTTTCTGCCAAGAAATGAGAGTTAGTCCTATGGCTTGTACTTTATAGTTAACTTTTTGTTTTCCCATGCTGCTTTCAGGATTCTTTCTTTGCCTTTAGTTCTTCCAAGTAGTGGCTGGTGGGTTTGAACTGCCAGCCTTCTGGTTAGCAGTCAAAGGCCTTAGACACTATGCACACTTAGAACTATTGAAGGTACCCTAATATAATTATTTTGAATTCCTTATCAGGAGTTCCAATGCTGCTTCTTCCTTGGGGATATTTTCTAGGTTTGTATCCTGGTCCCTTGTTTATTCTACCTTAATTTGCTTCTTTGGGTGGACTGTGATGGTCTGTTGTTTCTGACTCATTATAGTGTGGTTATATTTATGTTTAATGTGTGAAAAATAATGAGAGTGTGTGGACAGATCTCTGTTAGCTGTTTGTAAGGAGCATTTCAGGGTGTGTTTAGCTGGTATTGTTCACTGTCTAGCATTGGTCAGTTGGTGCAAAAGAAAATGGTGACCCTCACTCAGTGGGTGGAGTTACAGGATTTGCAGGTATGGTTGGGTTGGGTTGGAACAGTTGCTGTCTTCCATTCAATTAGATAAAAATAAATAAAAACGCTAAAAATAAAAGTGAAAGAACAAAAACAAACTTCATAAACAAACAGGAACAACTGCAAAAAATGCAGTAAATGAGAAGAAAAATTTCAAAATATATTTAAACAAATAAAAGAAAGATTATGAGAAAAAGAGAGAAAAAAAGCCACTGTATCTGGGTAAGGAGAAGTTAGAGAAAGTGGCAACAGGGAAACTGTAAAAGACAAAACAAGGGATGGGAAAAACCAAAAACAAATTTTTAAAAAGAGAATCTGGAAAAGGGAAGAGAAAAAAATAAAAATAAATAAATAAGCAAACAATAACCTGTGACAAGAATAGAAAAAGATAAAAAGAAGAAGAAGAAAGGAAGATGGTAAATAGTATAACCTAAAAACAAAACTTTATGGCCAGGGAAAGAGCCCAGGCTCTGTCAGGGCACAGACCAGGATAGAATTCATGCTGATCAAGAATGTGGATGGAGGTGGGGGGATGGCCACACCAGTTCATCAAGGGTGTGTGGGGTATAAGATTCACAGAAGAATATTGCACCTCTCCAGTTGTCAGTCTCCAGTGAGGCTGTCTATGCTGTTCTTGGCAATTGGAGCCCACTCCTACTTTGCAGACCAGTTAAGAATGCCACTTGAGTAAATTTAAAATGGTCAAGCCCACTGTTTGCTAATATTCAAAATGGCTGCATGCTCAAGACAGCTGCTGTAGTCCACAAGTCTGTTTGTTTCCTTCTTTGCTGTTTTCCTTTCTGGTTGTCAGACACCAATGAAATTCTTGCCTGTGAGGTCTTTAGTAAGCAGAATATATTCATAGGTTGCTACCAGGATGTATTCAATGTATCTGTGCCCTCAGCACAGCTGGCAGTGTGCAGCTCCAATTGTCTCCTTACTCACTGTTTTCATTCAAGGTCTTCTACTAGTTGATATTTAGTCCACTTCTTTATCCTTGCCTTCAAAGGTCAGGGTTCCAAGATCATCTTCTCTATCAATTTCAATTGGTTTCTCATTGCTTTGTTGCAGAGGGTCTGAGTGGCTTGCCTTCCTATTCCATTGTATTCAGAGTTTTGTCTTCTTTATGTTGAGGTGCAATCCACACTGCACACTGTAGCCTTTGATCTTCAACAATAAGAGCCTCAATTCACCAACTTAATAAGGACTGCTTTGACTTTATTAATGAAATTAATACTCCTGTGTTTATTCTTGTTCAAATTTCTGGAATACATCAGGTGCTATAGTATCCAAGAACTCTGGTGACACATTTGTTAAGCACTCAGCTGTTAACTGAAAGATCAGTGGTTTGTACCCACCAGCCAACCATGAGAGAGAGATTGGCAGTCTGTTTCCATATAAATTACAGACTTGGAAACTCTATAGGATAGTTTTTCTCTTTCTTAAAATGTTGCTATGAGGAGGAATTGATTCGGTGGCCATTGGTTTTGTTTGTTTATTAGGCCTTCTTCCCCAAGAAGTCCCTGAGTAATCAGGCAGCATTAGACCAGGAGTACAAAGTGCTGTCCATGGTGCTGAATCTGGTTACATGCTCCAAACCACAGCCTACCCATTAATCCAGAAAAAACACTTTTACTTGCAGGTCATTTATGCACTCACACAAATCTGAACTTCATACTCTAGGCAACCATTAACAATTATTTAGAAGTGCATTACAAGATAAAATTTCTTAGTCAACCCAAACTCAATGTTATTTTTCATCCTCACATGTACTTCAGAACTCATGTTAAAAGTAAACGATAAATGACATATAAGCTGGAGTAATAGTTTATTCATTTTCACATATAAATTAACTAATGAATGTTTACCTATAAGGTAAATAACTTCTTTCTTGTAAGAGAATTATAATAACTAGTCCTAAGTCAGTGCTAGGCACTATTCTATGTGTTTCATGTATATTAAGTTCTGCAATAATTACAACAATAAATATAAAGTTAATAATTTCATTACTCTCATGTTACAAATGAGGAAACTCAAAATCAGAAGGAAAGTATTAGAATAAGATTTCAAATTCAGGAAAATTGTCTTTAGTAAGTTAATTACTGTGACATACTACCTCTATTTGGGAAATAAAATTATATGCAGAAAGATACTTTGTGATGACAGAATAAAGTTATTGTTATGATTAAAATCTTAGTGGAAGTGTATTTGATGGTATGCTAAGTCCATCTTCACATAAGTATACTTGCCCTAGGAACTAATCAGGAATATAGGCTTCTTCCTAATACCTCATTTTTGTGCTTACTTATAATAACTCAATTCCATTTGCTATTTCTTTAAATAAAGGGAGTATTTCACATTGATTTAACAGGTTAGGAGGTTATATCATCTGTACAACAGTACTTGTATGAGCTTAGGAAATTGCCTCCTTTTTAGAACTTCAGTTTTCTCATCTATAAAATGGGGGGTGTGATAAGAACACCCATTGTATAAAGTTGTGAGAATAAAATGAGCTAATGCGTGTCAAACACTCAGATCAATGCCTGGCATATAACACACACAAAAAATAAACATAAATTGTTATTATTACATAGTTTTGTGACATTGATAAGGCTGATATCAGATATTTTATAAACCAAATTTTTGTTCCCCAAATATTTTGTGGCCAAAGGACGATATGTAAACATTTAGTTTTGTTTCTTATGCATTAATTTTGTGCTTTTAATATTGGATGTTTGGATACTTTCTCATTCCCTATATGCATCTCCTAAATTTGGTCTATAAAGCTGAGTAAATTAAAAAAAAAACAACATAAATTCCAAATGATGATACACACATAAAAAGTATCCTTCCCTCTACAGCTAACTTATAATACATAATAGTGATTTAAAAAAAGAAAGAAAGAAAGAAAAAACAAAAATAAACAAACATGTAACCACTAACATGGCTCATGTGTGACCAAGCCAAATAAAGCTAGCAGAAGAATTGATATTTCCTGGCATGCATAGTTAGTTAATAAGGAGCTCTGGTGGTATAGTGCCTGAGGCATTTGACTGCTAGCCAGAAGATTGGTGGTT
>NW_006922195.1:1071830-1072308 GCF_000298275.1 Orycteropus afer afer
ACTATGGTCCCAAGCCCACAGGTTCAACTACTCGGTCCCTCTGGGTAGCTGGCTGTGTGTGACCAAGCAGTGACCAATATCTTGCCCCTTGTCAGCTCTACTATACACCTGGGAACTCTGATCATTCACATAAACTTATAGGACCATTTTCTGCCAACCCTATATATGTTCTTGGATACACTCCCCATTTCATAGACATACCTAATCTTTCAGGCTGTCCACCCATCTATCCACCCATCTACCCATGTTTGCCTTCACTGACAACGCAGTACTGTATGTGCAAAAGGGTTCATATTTGTTTTCTGTACTTCCCATGTATGTCTCTATGTCTTTCTCATCCTCAATGCTGCCATATTGGTCACTCACATTTGGTACATTGCCCTTCTCTTCACCCAAATCAGTATTTATCTCTATATATCTAACAGCCTTCCCTCCCCTCCCTTCCCACTCCTGGTAACCAACAAAGAAAATTTCCTTC
>NW_006922195.1:1075117-1075747 GCF_000298275.1 Orycteropus afer afer
TTTGATTTTTAGTCTATTTTTGTCTTTATCTCTAAGGTGTGTCTTTTGTAGGCAGCATATTGATGGGTTTTGTTTTCTTATAAATCTGCAACTCTCCATCTCTTGAGTGGTGCATTTAAACCATTAACATTCAGGATAATTATTCATAAGTTTAAATGTGTTGCTGTCATTTTGTTATGTGTTTTTTCATGGTGTACCTGGTTTCTTTGTTCCATATTATTTTCTGTGCTGAGTTCTTTATGTTTATGAATCATGTTATCATTTCCTTTGTTGCTGTTGTTTTAGTATACACTGAATATTTGGGCTTGTCTTCTTTTTTTTATTGTGATGTGAAGGTTTATCATTTTTCTTTGAGCTTACCCTATGATTTATAATTTTATCCCCAAGTTTAGAACAGTCCATTGTATCTTTCAACTTCCTTACCCTTTAGAAGTTCTATAACTACATATTCTTTTTCCTCTTTTTGTTTGTAGTTGTCCTCACTTGTCAATTGATGTCTCTGGTTCCCTGTTTGCAATCTTGTAAGCTCATTTTACTCTGGATATGTCCATAGCTGTGAATTCTGGGTTATGTCATCTTGTGTATTAATGGTCAGTTGCGTTTTTTGCTATTTTTGGTTCTCTGTTCAAA
>NW_006922195.1:1076209-1083442 GCF_000298275.1 Orycteropus afer afer
TCAGGGAAGTTCTCCTCCAGCAAATCTTGGACAATTTCTCAGTGGTTTTGTTTTTCTCTTCCTGTTCTGGAATTCCAGTGACACGTAAGTTATTCCTTTTGATGGTATCCCACATTAACCTTAGGCTTTCTTCATTTTGTTTTGATTTTTTTTTTTTTTCTGATTGATCCTTTTTGAAAGAAGTATTCAGATATTTGTCTTCAATCCCATTAATTCTGTCTTCCATTGCCTCAATTTTACTCCTTTGCCCTTCCAATGTGTTCTCTATTTCTGACAATTTAGTATTAATCTTCTGGATTTCTATCTGTAGATTTTGAATCATTTCTAATTTTTCATTTATTTTTTTCATTTTGTTCTTGTATTTTCTTCCAAAATTCTTCTAAGGTTTTTTCTGTGTTTTCTTTGGTCTGTCTCTCAATCCTTTGAAGATACCTGAAGATAATTCTTTTGAATTCCTTATCAAAGAATTCCAATGCTGCTGCTTCCTCAGGGTTGTGTTCTGGGTCTGCATCCTGCTCCCTTGTTTCTACCACTTTGTCCTGCTTCTTTATGTGAACTGTGATGGTCTGTTGTCTCCGAGGCATCGTGGTGTTATTGTATTTAGATCTCTGTTAACTGTTTGTGAAGAACAGTCATTGGTGATTCAGGCTCTTCTTGGTGGTTTTTTATCATTGGCCCATTGGTGGAGAAGGAGGTAGTGGCTCTTGCTTATTAAGTGAAGTTGCAGGAGGTGTGGGTGTAGTTTTGTCTTATGGGGACTGTTTCTGTCTCCCACTCAGTTAGACACAAATTACAATTGAATAACCATCAAAAAACTTTTCAGTCTTGTGGGTCCGGAGTGTCCTTGGGGTTGCTGGAAAGCAGAACATGTTCTCAAGCCCCAGGAATCTGTCAGAGTGCTGTCTCTTTAAATATCCCAAATAGTCAAGGCACTTTTAATCCTTCAAAATGGTGGTGCCCTCTGGACTGACAAAAGTCCACAGCTCAGCCCACCTTTGTCTTTACCTTCTCCATTTATTCTCCAGCCACTGTGCACAGTCCTCCGTGCAGTCCCTGGCTACCAGGGCTGATTTTTTGGTTAATTCTTAGGTCCTACCCCCACTCTGGAATCTCCAAGCTGTCTGTGCCAGCAGGATTGCTTAGGATCACTGCCAGATTGCAGCTCCATCTGTCTCCTTTTTTGGTCTTTTCATGCAAATTCTTCTGCTAGTTGGGGTTTAGTGCACTTCTGTATCCTTCCCTTCAAGTCTCAGGGGTCCAGGATTATCTTCTGTATCTGTGCTAATTGGTTTTCCTTTCTTTGTTGAAGAGGGTCTGTGCAGTCTTTCTGCCTAGTTTGCCATCTTGCCGGTGAATCTGTTTTTGTTTTTTTATAGTTAGCTAATATATTTTGGGATATATGGAAATAAATAAACCAATAAAAATAAAAATTAGGCAGTTTTCACAATGAGATGTTCACAAGAGTCATACCATATAAATATCTACCCAATTGTGATGGTTCTTTGTATGTCAACTTGGGTAGTCCTGGTTGTGTGGCTGGGCAGCTGGATGTAGTATTCCCCATGATGAGACCGGTAATCAACTCCATGGTGGAATCTACTGTGAGCAGCTGAGTAGCTGCCTTTGGGTTTGTGGTCTGCTTCCTGTATATAAGGAGAAGCAATGAGAATCATCTCTAGCCTTTGGTACGCTTAGATCCTGCATGTAGCTGTGTCATTACTCAGCAGCCTGCTATGCTCTGCCGACCTTGGGACATACAATGGACTTAAGTTAATGGTCTACCATGTGGTTTTTTTAACATCTGGACTGTGCCTTTTTACTTGTCAACCTTGGGGGATTCTCAGCCTCAGCAGCCAGCAGCTGTCTGAGTGAAGAAATGCCTCTAGCTCCAGTGGGCTGGGAGCAGGAGGCAGAACTGGACCCCAAGGTTGAGGGGCTTTCACCCAGCCCCTAGAGCTTGGCACTAAGTAACCAGAACACCAATATAGAAAGAAAGGTGACTTTTTCAGCAATTCCTAACAGATACTGCTTTCATTTTGGTATTAAAAGTTGTTATTAAATTCTGTCAAATGCCCAATTTTGCACCATTGTCAAACTCATTGCCATTCTTGAGCCCATCATCACAGACACTGTGTCAATCCATCTCCTTGAGGATCTTCCCTTTTCTGCTGACTCTCCACTTTACCAAGCATAATGTCCTTCTCCAGGAGCTGATCTCTTTTGACAACATGAGTAAATTATGAGAGATGAATTCTGGACATTCACACTTATAAGAGGCCAGCTGTACTTCCAAGACAGATTTGTTTGTTCTTCTAGCAGTCCATGGTACATTCAATATTCTCCCCAGTGCCACAATTCAAATGCATCAATTCTTCTTCTACAGTTTTCCTTATTCACTGTCCAGTTCTTACATGCATATGAGGCTATTGAAAATACTATGATGTAGGTCAGGCATACCTTAAACTTCAAAGTAATATTTTTGCTTTTAAACACTTTAAAGTGTTAATTGTTGTGTTGTTGTTGTTGTTATGTGCCGTCAAATTGGACCTGACTCATAGAGACCCCTCCTTGGGTTTCTGAGGCAGTATCACTACGGAAGTAGATTGCTCAACCTTCCTTCTGAGAAATGGCTGGTGGGTTTGAACCACCAGCCTTCTGGATAGCAGTCAAGTGCCTTAGGCACTATGCTACCAGAGCTTCCAAAGTGGTCATTAGCAGCAGATTTGTCTAATGCAGTATGTCATTTGATATCTTGACCACTGCTTCCATGGGTGTAGGTTGTGGATCCAAGTAAAATTAAATCTTTGGTAACTTCAATCATTTCTCCATTTATTGTGATTATGTTTATTGGTCCATTTGTGAAGATTTTTGTTTTCTTCATGTTGAGGTGTAATCCATACTGAAGGTGTTAGTCTTTGATTTTCATCAGTAAGTGCTTCAAGTCTTCTTACCTTTCATCAAATAAGATTGTTTTATCTGCATATCCTAAGTTGTTAATGAGTCTTACCCCAATCCAAATGCCATATAATATTATATAGCATTTCAATTTAGTTGGTCAGCATACAGATTGAATAACTATTGTGACATGATATGGCCCTGACACACATCTTTCCTGATTTTAAACCACTCAGTATTCCCTAGTTCTATTTGAATTATTACCTCTTGACTAGGAGCTCTGGTGGTGTAATGTCTAAGGCATTAGACTAGTAACCAGAAGGCTGGTGGTTCAAACCCAACAGCCACTCCTTGGAAGGAAGGTTGCGCAATATCTACTTCTGTAGTGATACCACCTTGGAAACTCAAGGAGGGTCGGTATGAGTCAGATCTGACTCAATGGCAGTGTGTTTGGTTTGGTTGGTTTGGTCTATGTGCAAGTTCCACACAAGCATAATTGAGTGCTCTGGAATTCCCATTTTCCATAATGTTATTAATAATTTTTATGATTCGCATAATACAACACCTTTATGTAGTAAAAACAACAGCAACAACAAAAAAGTAAAAATTCTGGTATCCTTTGCTTTCAGCCAAGATCCATTTGTCATCAGCAATGATGTTCCTCATTGCACATCCTCTTCTGAATCCAGCTGGAACTTCTTTTTCAATATACCACTGTGACTTGTTTTGAATTATCTTCAGCAAAATTTTCCTTGCATATGATATTAATAGTATTGTTCATTTATTTCCACATTCTGCTGTATCACCTCTCTTTGGAATGGGTGAAAATATGGAACTTTTCCATTTGGTTGGCCAGGTCTCTGTCTTCCAAATCCCTTGGCATAAAATGGATGCAGCACTACATCCATCTGTTGAAACATCTCAAGGAGTATTCTGAAAATTCCTGGAGCCTGGTTTTTCACCAATTCCTTCAATGCAATTTGTACTTCTTCATTCAGTACCATCAGTTCTTGATCCTATGCTACTTCCTGAAATGGTTGAACATCAAACAATTCTTTCTGGTACAGTGACTGTGTAGTCATTCCACCTTCCTTTGATTTTTTCTGCATCATTAAATATTTTGCCCATAAAATCCTTAAATATTGCAACTCATGGCCTGATTATTTTCTTCAGTATTTCCGCTTGAGAAATGCTGAGCATTTTCTTCCTCTTTGATTTTCTATTCTCAGATCTTTGCACACTTCACTATAATACTTTATTTTGTCCCCTCAAGCTGCCCTTGGAAGTCTTCTGTTCCTTTCTTTTACTTTATAATTTCTTCCTTTTGCTTTAGCTACTCTCCATTCAAGAGAAAGTTTCAGAGGTTCTTTTGATATCTATTTTTTTCTGTTGATACTATTTCATTTTTATTACATACATATAATATTTAAACATACCTTTTCTTTAGAATAACTTTTTGGTGAGTAAAGAAGCCCCCCCCCTTTTTTCTCATTTTTATTTATTTTACTTTTTTGCAGCATACCCTCCCCTTCCCTCCAACCCCTTGTAATCAACAAAGAAAATTTCCTTTCATATGTAAAACTTTCATTGATCCATTTTGATATTCTCTTCTTTATTGTCTTTCTGAAGACCTTTTGCTTTCTTCACATATGATGTCAATCCATCCCATGACTCTTCTGCTATTTGGTCACTAGTGTTCAATGCATAAAATCTGTTGTTCTGATGGTCTCAAAATTCAGGTGTGATATACTCAAGTTCATATTTTTGGCTTTTGTAGACTTGTTCTAATTTTCTTCAGTTACAACTTAAACTTGCACAGGAGCAATTGATGGTCTGTTCCATAATCTGCCTCACGCTTTGTTCTGACTGTTGAGACTGAGCTTCTCTATCATCTCTTTCTATAGATGTAGTCAGTTTTATTCCTCTTTACTTGATTTGGTGAGGTCCACGTGTATAGTCTATGTTTCTGTTGTTTAAAAAATGTTTTTGTAATGAACAAGTCTCTGGTCTTGCAAAATTCCACCATGAGATCCCTCACATCATTTCTTTCACCAAGTGCATATTTTCCAACTACAGATACTTCTTCTTTGTTTCCAACTTTCACATCCCAATCACCAATAATTATCAATCCATCTTGATTGAATGTTTGGTCAATTTCAGATTGTAGAATTTTGTTAAAATCTTCAATATCTTCATCTTGGCTTTAGTGGTTGGTGTGTAGTTCTTAATAATAGTAGTATTAACTGGTCTTCCTTGTAGAGATAGAGACACTATCCTATCACTGACAGCATTGTACCTCAGTTTAGATCTTGAAACATTCTTTTTGACAATGAATACCAGATTCTTCCTCTTTAATATGCCATTCTCAACATAGTAGGCCATGTTTGTCTGATTCAAAATGTCCAGTTTTGAATTGTGAGTCCTTTTCTGCTCACTAATATATATGATAGCAATTTTATGTGTTCTGTTTCATTGTTGAGAACTTCCAGTATTCCTAGATTAGTACTTCATGTTGTTGTTGTTGCTAGGTGCCGTCGAGTTGCTTCCAACTCATAGCGACCTGATGCACAGCAAAATGAAACATCGCCTGATCCTGTGCCAGCTCCATGATCCTTGCTATACTTGAGCCCATTGTTGCAGCCACCATGTCAATCTATCTCGTCAAAGGCCTTCCCCTCCTTTGTCAACCCTCCACCTTACCAAGCATGACATCCTTCTCCAGGGAATGGTCACCTCTGACAACATGACCAAAGTAGGTGAGATGAAATCTGGCCATCCTCACTTCAAAGGAGCATCTTGGCTGCACTTCCTCCAGGAAAGATCTGTTAGTTCTTTTGGCAGTCCATGGTACCTTCAGCATTCTTTGCCAGCGCCACAACTCAAAAGCATCAACTCTTCTTCAGTCTTCCTTTTTCATTGTCCAGCTCTCACATGGATATGAGGTGATTGGAAATATCATGACCTGTGTCAGACACACCTTAGTCCTCAAAGAGACATCCTTACTCCTCAGCACTTGAAAGAGTTCCCTCACAGCCAACCTACCCAGTGCTACATGTCATCTAATGTCCTGACTACAGCTTCCATTGGCCTCGATTGTAGAACCAAGCAACGTGAATTCTTTGACAACCTCAATCTTTTCTCCATCGTGATGCTGCTTATTGGTCCAGTTGTGAGGATTTTTGTCTTCTTTATATTGAGATGTAATCCATACTGCAGACTGTGTTCCTCAGTCTTCATCAGTAAGTGCCTCAACTCATCTTTACTTTCAGCAAGCAAGGTTGTTATCATCAGTGTATCTCAGGTTGTTAATGATTCTTCCTCCAATCCTGATGCCACGTTTTTCTTCATATAATCCAGTTTCTCAGATTATTTGCTTAGCATATAGATTGAATAAGAATGGGGAAATGATACAACCCTGACACACTCCCTTCCTGATTTTAAACCATGCAGTATCCCCTTCTTCCATTCAAATGACAGCCTCCTGGCCAAGGTAAAGGTTCCTCATGAGTACAATCAAGTGTTTGGGATTGAAAGTTCCCATTCTTTTCAATGTTATCCATAATTTGTCATGATCCACACAATCAAATGCCTTTGCATAGTCAATAAAGCACAAGTAAACATATTTCTGGTATTTTTTGCCTTGAGCCAAGATCCATCAGACAGCAGCTATAATATCCCTTGTTCCATGTCCTCTTCTGAATCTGGCTTGCACCTCTGGAAGTTCTCTGTCAAAATACTGCTGCAACCGTTTTTGAATTATTTTCAGTAAGATCTTACTTGCATGCAATATTAGTGATATTGTTCTATAATTTCCACATTCTGTGGGATCATCTTTCTTTGGAATGGGTACAAATATGGATCTGTTCCAGTCATTTGGCCAGGTAGCTGTCTTCCAAATTTCTTGGCATAACTGAGTGAATGCCTCCAGTGTGGTATCCGTTTGTTGAAATATCTCAATGGTATTCCGTCAATTCCCGGAACTTTGTTCTTCACCAATTTCTTTATTGCACCTTCAACTTCCTCCTTCAGTACCACTGGTTCTAGATCATATGTCACCTCCTGAAATGGATGAAGATTGACCATATCTTTTTGCCACAGTGACTCTGTGTATTCCTTCCATCTTCTTTTGATGCTCCCTGCATTATTCAATGTTTTGCCCTTAAAATCTTTCAGTATTGCAACTTGAGCCTTAAATTTTTTCTTCAGTTCTTTCAGCTTGAGAAATGTTGAGCGTGTTCTTCCCTTTTGGTTTTCTAACTCCAGGTCTTTGCACATTTCTTTATAGTAATTGGCTTTGTCTGCTCGAGCTGCTCTTTGAAATCTTCAGTTCAATTCTTT
>NW_006922195.1:1083686-1093953 GCF_000298275.1 Orycteropus afer afer
TTGCATATGAGCAGTTGATGGTCTGTTCCACAATCAGCTCCTGGCCTGGTTTTGGCTGAAGATATTGAGCTTCTCAATCGCCTCTTGCCACAGATGTAGTCAATCTGATTTCTGTGTGCTCCATCTGGTGAAGTCCACGTGTCAAGCCACCGTTTGTGTTGTTGAATAAGGTGTTTGCAATGAACAAGTCGTTGGTTTTGCAAAATTCTACCATGCAAGTTCCAACATTCTTTCTGTCATGATATTGAGCATGTACTTCATACATTACACATTATGATTATTAGTAGATATTTCAACTGTTTCTTCTCATTTTGAGTAGTACTACATCAAGTAAGGAAGGTTCCAAAGTTTTACTCCATTCATGTCATTAAGGTTGACTATACTTTTAAGAAGGAGCTCTTCTCCAGTCATATTTTGAATGCATTCCAACATGAAGAGATCTTCCATCACTATATGAAACAATGTTTTCTTGCTATTCATACGGTTTTCAGTGGCCTTTTTATTTATTTATTTTTTCATAAGTGGAATGGGTCATGTCTTTCTTCCTACTCTGTCTTAGTCAGGAATCTATGCTGAAATTTTTCCACTAAGGGTATTGAATGTTTGATCAGGAAATTTCCTGCTGGTATTTGAAATACTATGACCTTGCTTCCATCAACACAGCAACTTACAAGCTGTAACAGTATGACAAACTGACATAAAAGTGGTGAAATATCAAAAGTAGTGTAATTCATTTATAAATATTAACATTGTTGACATGTTATTCCATATTTGGTACTGAGACATCTTGTTAAGTTGTGCTACACAAAAAGAGCATAAACAAGTGAAGAAAATGCAAGGCAGACTTCTCATCCTTAAAGAACTCATAACATAATGGGAGAGATAAACAAGTAAGCATATCATGGCAATAAGATGTGAAGAGTTATGTAGGAAGTGCCAGGGAAATAAACACCAGAAGGGTGTCAGAGAGGGTAGCTTTCAAAGAGAGTGTAATTATTTAGTTTTTTTATTTTTTGGTGAAAATATATACAACAAAACATACCCATTCATCAATTTTAATATATACAGTTCATTGACAGTGGTTACACATCACATTGTGTCATCATTCTCCCTGTGTCTGCCCATATTGTTTCACCTCCATTAACTTAGAATCAACCCCTAAATGTTCTTATGTGTGTATTAGAGTTACCGTGGCCAATTTAATCTCATACAGATAGATAATTCTTTAAAAGAGCACAATGCTCAAGGAGAAGATTATAGTCATTTCTTGGCTTAAAAGTTGTTTTGGGGCAACACATATTGGGATTCTTTCAGTCTTATTGTATCCAGGAAGTTTAATTTCCAATAAGAATTTGAAATTCTCTTTCACTTTTTTTTTTTTTTTTTAATCCTCTTTGATCAAAGTCTAACTATTGAGTCCTTGATCAAAATGTTCAGCAATGGTAGCTGGGCACCATACATTTCTTCCAGTCTCATGGCAAAAGAAGCTGTAGTTCATGGAGGCAATTAGACCAGAAGTCCATTTCCTTCTCTAGTTCCTGAGTCTTCTTCCTTTCTTCCAGATCAATAGAGACCAGTTGCTGCATCTTTGGTGGCTCCTTGTAAGTTTCTAAGACCACAAGCACTACTCACTGAAGTAGGAGGTTGAGTCCAAATGATACAAGCAATATTAGGCCAATTGAATGGATGCCTTGAAATGAGTATGTAATGTTTTGACCTGGACTAGAACATCATAGAAAATAAATTTAAATTTGTAGGATGTAAGTTTGAAACCAGATCCGAGTTTAAGTTTAAATTCTGTATTTTAGGATTTTATGAGCTTTCACAAATCCCTTAAGTTTACCTTCAGCTGTTGTCATAAATATAAAATTTGATAATATATACAGATCCTTAAACAAAATTTTAGCCTAGTGTTGCACAATATAATGCAGCTATTATAAAGGAAGAGAACAAGTTTTCCAGGGAAGGGATATTAAGTATGTAAGTTTACTTTTAGGAATAGGAAGGATATTACATAAAGAAAAAGATACAGAGAGATATTATGAAGTAAAATATAAGAAGAACATCTGAGTGAGCAGAACTATAAACTGGAAAAATATAAGTATTATAGACTCTGTCTTTTGAATATGAAGATTCTAATATATGCAGTAAAAGATTTGTTTGTCTGAGAAAACATAATGACAAAGTCACTAAGAAGTTAGTTATGTTTTAAATGAACTAGCATTTAATTAATCATAATATAATTTAAAACTGGTACCACGTGAATATGAAACTGATTATTCCACAGAAAATGTTTGTGTGCATAAGGATTTGCAGATCATTTGCAACAACTTTCTGGTTAGGAACTCCTGCCAAAGAGAATGGAAAACACAAGATTTTGTGACAATTTTCAGGCATTGTCAGATTTACCTTTAAGAAAGGCTACTCTATTCTTGGTTGAGGGATATGCTGGAAAGAAGTGATAGGTGCCAAGGAGAGGCAAAGCTATAGTTATGAAATCAATTTCAATGGCTTGGACAAAGGACTTGCTAGTGTCCTTACAGGGAATAGATAGCACAATAAGATCTTATAGGACATTTTAGTAAATGAAGTACTATTGAGATGTGTGTAGAATTAAAGTGTCCAACATTTTAGCACTAGCTAGAGAGAGAAATCATTATTACATTAAATCCTTACCACTCTTACTATTGTTAAAGTATCATGAAAGTTTTTATTGAGGGCTGGAATAAAGGTAGAAGCTCTAGTCATGTACCTTAATCCTGTTTGAAAGAACCACACTGATTTAAGGAGGATTGTAGGAAATGAAAATTCCATCTGTCTTTCCTCCCACCATACAAATTCGTCTGGTATCTCATCAAAATATAACCAGAAACCGAGGGCAAGGAAACTTCAAGAAAGGTCAGAAATCTGGGTCAATAAGAAAGACAAAAAAGAGTATACAGTAGATCGGATGGCAAAGGATAATAACTAGCACACACTGTTATGGTTATCTAGGGCTGCTCTAAATAGGATGCTTGAACAAACAGGAGTTTATTCTCTTACAGTTTGGAGGCTTTAAGTCCAAGTTCAAAGTGTCAGGCTCTAGGGGCTGGGTGAAAGCCCTTCAACCTTGGCCTACAGCTCTGCCTTCTGCTCCTGGCCCACTGGAGCTAGAGGTTTTTCTTCACTCAGACAGCTGGCTGCTGAGCCTGCCAAGCCAAGGTTGACAAGTAAAAGGGCACAGTCCCAATGTTATAAAACCACATGGCAGGTCATTAATTCAAGCCCATTGAAAGTCCTAAGGTCGGCAGAGCATGGCAGGCTGCTGAACAATGACATGGCTACTTGCAGGGTTCAAGTGTGCTGTAAGCTGGAGACCATTCCCAAAGCTGCTTCTTAGGTATGGGAAGTGGACCACATGCCCAAAGGCAGCTACTCAGCTGCTCACAGTATATTCCACCGTGAAGTTGATTACCAGTCTCATCATGGAGAATACTACATCCAGCTGCTCAGCCACTCAACCAGACCTAGCCAAGTTGACACACAAATTTAATCACCACACACACAAACACACACTCAAAAAATGTAACAGGTGTAGATGAGGACAATGATAATGGACATGGAGAAGGGAGAACAAATGCAAGAAATTTTTAGGGAGCAGGATTCTGTGCCTATGTTACTTACATCCCACAAAAATATGCTAGTATATTAATACACATGACAGAAAATTCATAGTCTATGGAAATGCATAATGGCAAAATTGCTATTTCAAACCAAAAAACAAACTAAACTCACTGCCTTTGAGTCATAGTGACCCCTCCTTGGGTTTCCGAGGCGGTATCACTACAGAAGTAGATGACCAATCTTCCATCCAAGGAATGGCTGGTGGGTTTGAACCACCAGTCTCTGGTTAGCAGTCAAATGCCTTAGGCACTATGCCATTTTTTGGCCTTTAATTAATTACAATAGCATAAATTAAAATGGCAATGCATGTATATATGAGATATTGATCATTCAAATGGGATGTAATTGAGAAGAAAGATCCATTAGTGATATTTAGATTTCTTGCTTGGACACTTTGATGGAAGTTGGAAGCATTTACCAAGAAAAGGACTACAGAAGAGAGCAGGTCAGAAGACAGGCTAGGGTTGGAATTGAGAAAACGAAGATAGTAAGTTGCAAGAGGTTTTTGTTTTAATAGATAAATTACTATTTTAATAGATTCTTCTCGGGTAAATCTAAAACCCAAAGGTTTTATTAACACAACTCCAAAGTTGTATGATCTAGCATTTAAGTTCAGTATTAGTTTATATGAAGAAAAGCAAAGCATACAGGTCCTCAGTGGAGCATAACAATTTTACAACTAGTAATCAGTTACTGTGGAAAAAAATCTTTACAATGAAATTACCCTCCCACCTGTAACAAGATAACTGTGAAGAAAATATCTTACCTGGATATATGGCCTCAGGGTTTCAGGTTCCCTTGCTACAACTCAAGAGAGCTTGTTATTATCACTTCTGGAATCTGAACTAGGATTTTCTAACATTGTTAGCTGTGTTAGGCACAGGAGAATGTTGAAAAGTTGTGTATTATTTGGGCTCCAATAGTTTTCTCACTTTATTTGTTTGAAATTGTTTTGTTGACACTGTGCTTCTGGGTCTTAAAAACATTGGTTTCCCAATTTTTTGCAATTATTTACTCTTTAGTAAATATCTTTGTGGGTAATTTTTTTTTTTCTGTATATCTGGTTATGCCTTTATGGTATATCCCAAGAAATCAAATCACTTCCTTAAAGCTTATGGGAATTTTTTAAGCATTTGGCATGTACTGTGATTGCTTTCTAGAAAGTTTTATACTCATAATATATAACTATTTGCCTTGATACTTAAAATCTTGTACCTTAATAATTTTATTTCTGATTTTCAGTTCAATTTTTATATTTTTTGTCACTAGTATTTATTTTCTTGTGGTTTCTTCATGTCTTTTCTTTTTCTTAACTTGATCTTTGTACTTTTTCTTATTATTATTCTTAGTATTTATGGACAGTCAGGAAGATGGGAACACTGAGCCCCTAAATTTCATTGAAACATTTCTGCCAACAGTACCTGCCTCCTTATCCCCATCTGATGAGACTAACCCAACTGGTCCTGAAGAGACATTGTCTGAGATATCTATCACCTGGGATGGTGGTTGGAGCATTGTCTGGGGCATTTCTTGAGGAAGATGCCTTATAAGACATTGCTGAATATTTCCTGAAACCAACCACCACCACTACCACCACTAATCACTGCTTTTAGACATATAACTAGACTTAAACCTCAGAGAGCCTGAAAAGGTGAAATACAAAATGTAATCCAGGAGTAGGTACGGTACACTCCAAAGTAACTGTAGATTTTTCTAATATGTGCAAGCAGAAACATGGAGAATATGTGTGGAAATGGCTTTAAGGGTGTGGGATAGTGATATGAGGAACATAAAATTGGATCAGTTTGAGTTACTGATTTGAGGCTATCAAGCACGATTCTTCATACAATATTTCAGTCTGAGAGGTTAGGAACAGACTTAATAATTTATTTAGTTGATTTACTGAGGCACAGATTATGAGATGGCTACATTGTTTTCTTTTTCTCTAGGGCACCCAGCCTAAAATACAGAGGACGTACCTTTTCCACAATGGTGAGGAACAAATTTGTGAAGGGAGACCCAGCATCCTTGAAGACTAATGTTTGTAAGTCAGATCTGACAATAAGAACTTCCCTAATTTAATTAAAAAACCTAACTACAATAAGGTTGATTGGGCCTCATGGTGATAGAGGCCAAATGGCAGCAAAGACAAGGTTATTATAATGGACAGCAGAGTCAATGAAAAAATCATAATAGTCTGACTAGTATGTCTTTAAGGTGTTGGCTACATAGACACAGTGTTCCTAGTAGTGAAATAGAAGGGAAATCCACTAAATATTTACTGATCTGTAAAAGTGGAAGAATGCTAGGTCAAGTGAACTGCAGTCTAACTTTGAATCACCAGAATAGACAGTCATGGCCTTTGAGTCAATTTCAAAACTTGAGCCAGGTTATAGACTGACAACCACTTGAATGAAGGAGACCAAAGATGTCACTGTGGCCCACCAGTCAGGGGTGTGTGTGTGCTGAGGTCAACTTATTAATGGTGTCTTAGCTCAAATCCATTTTATAGTGAGTCCAGTGGGTTCCTGAACCTTTCTTGTAGGGATTTCCCCAGTTCTATAATTGGTATAGACATACTCAGCAACTGGCAGAACCAACACACTGGATGCCTAACATGTGGATTAAGGATTATTATGGTATATAAAACCAAGTGCAAGTCATTAGATCTGCCCCTACTGGAGAAAATAGTAAATCAAAAGCAATATGGCTTTCCTTGTGTGACTGTAGAGATTAGTACCACCATCCATGACTTGAACGATGAAGGAGTGGTGATTCCCATCACATCCCCATTTAACTTACCTATTTGGCCTGTGCAGGAAATAGATGTATCTAAGAGAATTATAGATTATCATAAACTAGCCCAGGTGGTGTCTCCAATTGCAGCTGCTACTCCAGATGTGGTTTCATTGCTTAAGCAATTAGATACATCTCCTGATACTGGGTATGCTGCTATTGATCTCAATTCTACTTTTGAAGGATCACCTGAAGCACTTTGTCTTCAGCTGACAATTCTGGTAATACATTTGCATGGTCCTGCTTCAGAGGTATATAAGCTCTGTAGCACTATGTCATAATTTGGTCCACAAGGACCTTGGTTATTTCCCTTCCACAAGATGTCACACTAGTCCATTACAATGATGATGTTATATTGATCAGGCTTTGTAAAGAAGTATCTATGACTCTAGACTTATTGGTAAGATATTTGTGTCCTGAAGGGTAGGAAATTAACCCAAAAAAACTTCAAGTGCCTTCCACCTCAGCCAAATTTCTAGGTCTCTAGTGGTGTGGGACATGTTGAGATATTTGTACTAAAGTGAAGGATAAATTATTGCACTGGCCCTTCTCACAACTAAAAAGCATGTACAATGCCTGGTGGGCCTCCTTGGATTTTGGAGGCAACATATCTCATTTGGGTGTGCTACTCTGGCCTATTTATCAAGTGACTCAAACAGCTGATAGTTTGAGTGAAGCTCAGAACAAGAGGGTTCTGCCACAGCTTCAGGCTGCTGTGAAGCTGATCTGCTACTTGGGCTACATGATCCAGTTGACTCAATGATGCTTGAAGTGTCAGTGGCAGATGGAAATAATGATTGGAATCTTTGTCAGGCCCATATTGGCGAATCACAGCACAGACCCTCAGAATTTGTAAGCAAAGCATTGCCATCCTATACAGCTAACTACACTTATTTTGAGAAACAGCTTTTTGTTTGTTACCGAGCTTTAGTAGAGAATGAATACCATGGGCCACCAAGTCACAATGCAGCCTGAGTCACTCATCATGAACTGTGTGTTGTCTGACTCGCAGAGTCAAAAAATTGGACGTGCATCCAAAGTTGGATGAGTTCCATCATTAAATGGAAGTGGTATATAAGAGATCATGTTCAAGCAGGAGTTGAAGCACAAATAAGTTGTACGAAGAAATTACCCCAATGCCTGTGGTTTCCACTCCAGTCACATTACCTTCCCTCTCCCCGTCTTTACCTATGGCTTCATGAGGAGTTCATTGTGATCATTTGACCAAGGAAGAGAAAATCTGTGCCTGGTTTACAGATGGCTTTGTGTGAAATGCAAGCACTATTCAAAAGTGGACAGCAGCAGCACTGTAACCCCTTTCTAGGACCTCCCTGAAGGGTAGTGGTGAAGGCAAATCCTCCCAATACAAAAATCTTTGAGCATTGTACCTGTTTTTTCATTTTGCTTGGAAGGAGAAATGGTTGGATGTGTGATTTTGTACTGGTTCATGGGCTGTGGCTAATGGTTTGGCTGTATGGTCAGGGACTTTGAAGGAACATGATCAGAAAATTGGTGACAAAGAGGTATGGGGAAAAAGTCTGTGGACAAATTTCTCTGAATGGGCCAAAGCAATGAAGATATTTGTGTCTTATGTGAATGCTCACCAAAAGGAGACTCTGGTAGAGGAGGATTTTAACAATCAAGTGGATAACATGACATGCTCTTTGGAAACCAGTCATCCTTTCTCCCCAGCCACTCCTGTCATTGCTCAATGGGCTCATGAACCATGTCTTCATGGTGACAGGAATGGAGGTTACACATGTGCTCAAACACAGACTTCCACTCACCAAGGCTGACTTGGCTACAGCCACTTCTGAGTGTCCAATCTGCCAGCAGCACAGACCAATACTGAGTCTACAATATGGAAGTATTGCTCAGTGTCATCACCCAGAAACCTAGTGGAAGATTGATTACACTAGAACACTTCCATCATGGAAAGGACAATGTTTTGTTCTTGCCAGAACAGACACTTTCTCTGGATACAGATTTACCTTCTTTATACACATTGATTCTTCCCCAGGTACCAACCATGGACTTAAAGACTGTCTTATCCACCTTCATGGTATTCCACACAGCATCACTTTGGATCAAGAGAACCACTTCACAGTAAATTAAATGTGGAAAAAGGGTCATGTTCATGGAATTCATTGATCTTATCATGGTTCCTACCATCTCAAAGCAGCTGGCTTGATAGCATTCTATCAATTCTATGAGTCTATTCTATGAGTTGGGTCCAACTCAATGGCACATAACAACAACAACACGAAGCAAGGGACAAAAATGGGAGTGGCACTACTCACTATTATGCCTAACAAAACAAAAAAAACACACTGCCGTCAAGTCATGCCTGACTCACAGAGACCCCTGCTTGGGTTTCTGAGGCAGTATCACTATGGAAGTAGATTGCCCAACCTTCCTTCTGAGGAGTGACTGGTGGGTTTGAACCACCAGCCTTCTGGTTAGCAGTCAAATGCCTTAGGCTATTATGCCTAGTGACCCACTAATTTGTTATTATTATTATTATTATTATTTGCTACCTATCCCTGTGGCCCTATATGCTGTTCAGGTCTAGAGGTTTTAGTCTGAAATGGAGGAATACTCTTACCTGGAGACACAATACTGATACCATTGAACTGGAAGTTATGAATACTACCTGCTGTTTTGGGCTCCTCACACCTCTGGATCAACAGGGAAAGGAGGGAGTTACGTGTATGACTGATCCTGATTTCCAGGACAAAATTGGATTGATATTACATAGCTGTGGTAAAAAAGAGTGTCTGGAATACAAGAGATTACTTAGGAAGTATCTTGGTACTACCATGCTCTGTGATCAAAGTCAATGGAAAACTATAGCAGTCCAATTCTGATATGACTACTAATGGCTCAGACCCTTCAGGAATGAAAGTTTGGGTCACCTAACACAGCAAAGAACCATATCCAGATGAATTGCTTGCTAAAGGCAAAAGGAATATGGAATAGGTGCTGGAAGAAGGTAGTTTAAAATACCAGTTACCACCACATCACTAGTTACACAAATGAGGACTGTGATTGTTAGGAGTATTTTTTCCTTGTATGTGTGCATCAGATATTTTTGTTTTCTTCAACTACAAAATATAAGATGTAAATAGGGAAAATGCATTTATGATCGCTCACTTGTATCATATTAGACACAAATATGACTTTGTAATTACCTTTATTTAGAGATTATATATGGTGTAAGAAGCTGTGTACAAGTGCCAAGTTGACAAAGGTGGACTGTGATAGTTAAGGTTGTGTGTCAAGTTAGCTGGACCATGACTTGTAGTTATGATGAAGTCATCCCCCATGATGAGATATGGTGTAATATAAATCACCTCCATGATGATACCTGTCATGAGCAGCCAATTAGTTTGAAAGGGAGTTTCCTCAGGAGTGTGGCCTGCTTCCAATATACATGGATGTCCAGGCAAAGCTTTCTAGAATTTTGTTCAATATGGATTCTGTATCTGGCTTATCATCATCTGACCTCCAGTTCTGGAAACTGAACCAGTAGTCTGCAATTTTGTTTGATGACCTTGGAATTGTTGCCTTTGCAGTCTATGAGCCAACAGCTACCACCTTACCTATTGATGTTCGATTCATTGACCTCCACAGCCAGCTGCTTGCTGTAGTGACTGCCAACCTTGGGTTTGTCAGCCCTTGCAGCTAGGTAAGGCAGGAGAAGCTTTCAGCCTGAAATTTGACTCATAGACTTGGGACTTGCCAGCCTCTACAATTGTGTGAGCAATTTGCTTGAGATAATTTTCTCTCTCTCTCTCTCTCTCTCTCT
>NW_006922195.1:1101618-1128367 GCF_000298275.1 Orycteropus afer afer
TGTCTGTGTTAATTGGTTTCCCTTTTCTTTGTTGAAGAGGGTCTTTGCAATCCTTCTGCCTAGTCCGCCATCTTGCCCCGCCTCCGACTACAATATTTTTTGATCAGCTGGTAAATCCCAGCCATAATCCTGTTGGTGTCTATATGTTGTTATTTCACTTTATCATTACAATGATCCAATCTCATATCCATTCCTTCACTTGATATTTTCCAGGTTGTGTTCAAGGTTTTTGAGGTATATTATAAACAAAATATAATAATATTGCTCTATTTATTTGAGATTTTATGATATTTCTTCAAGAATGCATCTCCATTATTTATTGTAGTTAATAAAGTCTTTTTTGGGGGGAAGATGATGAAAAATAGTGTTACATTAAAAGTACACCCTGATTGCATACATATCTTGCTTTCAAATACATTAAAATAAAATGAGGAAAAAAATAACTTTGTTATTTACAGGAGGTGAGATTCAGAGAAATTAAGAGATTTTAACCAAGGTATAAAATAAAACAACAACTTGTGGCCGTTGAATTGATTCTGACTTCTGACAACCCCATGTGTTATAGAGTGAAATGTCTCATAGGGTTTTCTTGGTTGTAAATTTTAAAGAAATAGTTTGCCAGAAGTTTCTTCCATGTTGCCATGGGTAGGTTGTTCTACCAAATTTTGGCAAGTAGTCAAATGCAAACTGTGCTTTTGATCAACATACCAGATCATCCAATATGTTGATATTGTTAGCTCCCATTGAGCAAGTTCTGACTCACAGTGACCCTATGTACAACAGAATGAAGCAATCCTGTGCTTTCCTCACAATCATTGCTATGCTTGAGCCCATTGTTGCAGCTACTATGTCAATCCATTTTGTTGAGGATCTTCCTTTTTTTTTTTTGCTCATCTTCTACTTGATGTCCTTCTCCATGATGTCCTATTCCAGAGATTGGTGCATCCTGATAAAATGTCCAAATTATGTAAGAAGCCATCCTCTGCTCTAAAGAGCATTCTGCTTGTAAATCCTCCAAGACAGATGTGTTTGTTCTTCTGGCAGTACATCACGTATTTAATATTTTTCACCAAGATAATGATTCAAAGGCATTATTTCTTCTTTGGTCTTCCTTTTTCATTACCTAGTTTTCACATGCATATGAAGTGATTGAAAATAAGATGGCTTGGGTCAGGAGTACCTTAGTTTTCAAAGTGACATCTTTGCCTTTTAACACTTTAAAGGCACCTTTAGTAGCAGAGTTGCCCACTTCAATACATTGTTTGAGTCCTTGATTACTGTTTCCATGGGTACTCATTGTGGACATAAGTAAAACTAAATCCTTGACAACTTCAATCTTTTCCTCATTGATTATGAAGTTGCTTATTTGTCCAGTTGTGAGGATTTTTGTTTTCTTTATGATGTGGTATTATTTTGAAGGCTTTGATTTCATCAGTAAGTGCTTCAAGTCCACTTCACTTTCAGCAAGCAACATTGTGTTATCTGCATATTGTAGTTTGTGAATGAGGCTTCCTCCAATCCTGATGTAGTATTTTTCTCCATATAGTCCAATTTCTCAGATTATTTGTTCAGCATACAAATTAAATAAGTATGGCTGGTGAATAAAACCTTGACACACATATTTCCTGATTTTATACCACACAATATCATTTTTTTTCTGTTCAAACAACTGCCTCTTAATCTATGTAAAGGTTCCACATGAGCACATGTTCTAGAACTCCCATTCTTCAGAATGTTTCCCATAATTTGTTATGATGCATACAGTTGAATGACTTTACATAGCCAATAAAATATAGGCAAACATCTTTTTGGTATTCTCTGCTTTCAGCCAAGACCCATGTGATATCAGAAATGATATCCCTAGTTCCACATCCTCTTCTGAACCCATGTTGAATTTCTGGAAGTTCCCAGTCTATGTCCTGTGCTATCATTTTTGTATTATCTTCAGCCAAATTTTATTTGCTTGTGGTATTAATGATATTGTTCAATAATTTCTGTATTCTGTTAGATCACCTTTCTTTGGAATGGATTTGAATATGGATCTTTTCCAGTTGGTTGGCCAGGTCTCTTTCTTTCAAATTCCTTGGCACAGATGAGTGAGCATCTCCAACAGTGTATCTGTTAGTTCAAACTTTTCCATTGTATTCTGTCAATTCCCAGAGCTTGTTTTTTGCCACTGCCTTTTGTGTTCCTCCGATTTCTTCTTTCGGTTCTTCGTGTTCTTCATCACATGCTACTTCCTGACATGGTGACCAATTATTTTTGGTACAGTGACCTTCTGTATTCTTTCCATCTTATTTTGATGCATCTGCATTATTCAATATTTTGCCCATAAGATCCTTCAATATTGCAACTCAAGACTTGAATTATTTCTTTGTTCCTTCAGCTTGATAAATGTTGAGCATATACTTTCCTTTTGATTTTCTAAATCCATATCTTTGCACATTTCATTATAATACTTACTTTATCTTCTTAAGCCACCCTTTAAAATATTATGTTCAGCTCTTTTACTTCATCATTCATTTTACTTTAACTATTTTACATTCAAGACCAAGTTTCAGAATCTTTTCTTACATCCATTTTGGTTTTTCATTCTCTTCTTCCTTTGTAATGACAGTTTGCTTCCTTGATGTACTTGATATCATACCATAACTTGACTTATCTTTGGTCAGCAGTGTTTTATACAGCAAATTTATTTTTGAGATGGTCTCTAAATTTGGATGAGATATACTTCAGGTTGTATTTTGGCTCTCTTGGATTGAATTTAAATTTCTTCAGCTTCAACTTGAACTTGCATATGAGCAATTGAGGGTCTGTTCTGCAGTCAGGCCCAGTTTGTTCTGAGAAATGATACTTATTTTCTGTATCTTCTCTTTCCACAAATGTAGTTGATTTGATTCTGGTGTTTTTGATTTGATGCAGTCCATGTGGATAGTCACCATTTATGTTACTGAAAAAAAAGTTATTTGCAGTGAAAATGTCATTGGTCTTATAAAATTCAATCATGTGACCTCTAGTGTTGTTTCTAGCACCAAAGCCATATTTTCCAACTTGATCCTTCTTTGTTTCCAACTTTCACATTCTAATCACTTGTAATGATCAATGCATATCGATTGCATGTTTTATCAGTTTCAGATGTCAGAAATTGTTAAAAATCATCAATTTCTGGAATTGTTGGGGGAGTTCTGGTAAGATGGTAGAATAAGCAGACAAACTACACAGACCCTTTTCAACAAAGAAAAGGGGAACCAGTTAATACAGATTCAGACAATAATCCTGGAGATCTCAGCTTTGAAAGGAAGGATACAGAAGTGGATTGAATTCTAACTACTAGAAGAAACTGCATGAAAACACTGAAAAAGGAGACATGGTGCTGCAGTCTGTCAGCGATCTTGATGGCACAGACAGCTTGGATATTGCCAAGTGGTGTTAGGACCTAAAAGTTAACCTAAAAATCAGCCCTATTAGCCAGGGGCTGCATGGCAGACTACACTGGTGGCTGGTGAATAAAAGAGGAAACAGTGAAGAGGGAGACAGGTTGAGCTGTGTACTTTTGCCTGTCAGGAAGGCACAGCCATTTTGAATGCTTACAAATGGTTTGACCATTTTGGATGTTTAAATAGACAACATTCTCTCAGATTCCAGGGGCCTAAGTATAGGATCCATTTGCAAAAAACCACAAGGACATTCCAGATGTGAATGACTGGAAAAGTGTGATATTCCCCTTGTTACTCTCATACCTTACACCCTCTTGGTGAAGGGACGTGTAGCCATCCCTCACTCCCACCCACCTTCTGGGCTGGCAGGAATGCCATCCCTGTCTATGTGCTCTGTTGGAGCCTCAGTGTCCTGCCCCACCCTGCCCAGATCCCCCACTATTTTTTAGTTTGTTTTTGTCTGTTTTAAAATTATTTCTATTATTCTTATTATTTTTTTGTTCATTATTATTATTATTTATTTTTCCCTTCCCAGTTTCTAATTTTCAGCTTTTTCTCTTTTCCCTGTCCCTGGTTCCCACTTTTTTTTTTCTTCCTCATGATTAACTTGTTTCTCATTTTGCATTTTTCCCATTTTTTTCCCCTCATGATTCTCCTACTCTACCTCTTTTCTCTTATTACCTGCTCCCCAGATATTGTGGTCTTTCTTTCTTTTTTCTTTTTTGGTGATTGTTCCTGTGTGTTTTTGTCATTTTTTTTTTCCCACTTGCTTTTACTTTTTTGATGGTTTTTTTGATTGTTGTTTTTGTCTAAACGAGTGGAAGACAGCAGCTGTGCCCATATGATGCAACCACACCTGCACTTCCTGAAGCTCCACTTACTAAGTGAGAGCCATCACTTTCTTCTGCACCAACTGGCCAATGATAAATGATCACCAAGAAGAGCCTAACTGACCCTTAACTGCTCTTCTCAAACAGTTAGCAGAGACCTAAATACAACAATGTCACAATGTCTCACAACACACCATCACTGTCCACACAAAGAAGCAAGATAAAGCTGAAGAAACAAGGGAGCAGAATACAGACCCAGAACACATCCCTGAAGCATTGGAACTCCCTGATAAGGAATTCAAAAGAATTATATTTAGGTATATTCAAAGGAAGGAGAGACAGATCAAGGAAAACACAGATAAAACCCTAGAAGAATTTTGGAAGAAAGAAAATACAAGGACAGAAAGACAAAAATAAGTGAAAAATTAGAAATGATTCAATATCTACAGATAGAAATCCACAAGATTAATTCTAAATTGTCAGAAATAGGTAACACATTGGAAGAGCAAAGAAATAGAATTGATGCAATGGAAGACAGTATTAATGGGATTGAAGACAAATACTTGAATGCTTCTTTGGAAAGGGATCCACCAGAAAATGTTCAAAACCAAATGAAGAAACCCTAAGGTTCATGTGGGATACCACCAAAAGGAATAACCTACATGTAATCAGAATTCTAGAACAAGAAGAGAAAAAGAAAACCACTGAGAAAATTGTCCAAGATTTGTTGGAAGAGAACTTCCCTGATATGATGAAAGATGAGAATAAATCCATTCAGGAAAACCAACAAACCTGAAACATGATGGACCCCAAAAGAAATTCACCAAGATATATCATCATCAAACTCAACCAAAGAAAAAAGAATCCAGAAAGAAGCACAAGGAAAATAAAAAGTTATCTACAAAGGAACACCAATAAGAATAAGCTCTGATTTCTCACCAGAAACCACACAAGTGAGAAGGCAATGGGATGGTATATATAAAATCCTGAAAGAGAAAAATTTCCAACCAAGAATTAGATACCCGGGAAAATGGTCCCTCAAATATGATGGTGAAATTAGGACACTTCCAGATAAGCAGAAATTAAGAGAATTTTTTAAAACAAGACTAACCTTAAAAGAGATACTAAAGGGAGTCCTTTGAACAAAGAACCAATAATAGCAAACAACAACTGACCTTTAACACACATGATGACATAACCCAGAAAATAATACAACTATGGAAGTATCCAAGGTAAAATAAGCTTACAAGACTGTAAACAGGAAACCAGAGACATCAATTGGCAAATGAGGACAACTACAAAACAAAAAAAAGGGGAAACATAATGTAGTTACAGAACTTCTAAACAGTGAGATAGTCAAGAGAGTTGCAAGATAGAATAGACTGTTCTAAACTAGGGGAGAAAGCTATAAATCACAGGGAAACCTCAAAGTAAAATGATAAACCTTCACATCACAACAAAAAAGAGGAAAAGAACAAATATTTATAAAATACTAAAATAATAACAACAAAGGAAATGATAACATGATTCATAAAAATAATGCGCTCAGGACAGAAAATTATATGGAACAAAGAAGCCAGGCACACTATGAAAAAACACATAACAAAATGACTGCAACCAATTCATACTTGTTGATAAGTACACTGAATGTCAGTGGAATAAAGGCATCCATCAAGAGATGGAGAGTTGCAGACAGTATAAGAAAACATAACCCATCAACAGGCTGTCTACAAGAGATACACCTTAGAGACAAAGACAAAAATAGACTAAAAATCAAAGGTTAGGAAAAGGTATATCAAGCAAATAGCAACCAAAAAAGAGCAGAACTGGCAATATTAATTTCTGGTCAAATTGACTTTAAGACAAAAACCACCATATGAGACAAGGAAAGACATTATATAATGATTAAAGGTTATAACCATAATAAATATCTATAGACCCAATGAAAGAGCCCCAAAATGCATAAATCAGACTTCACAGAATTGAAAAGGCAAATAAATGACTCCACAGTCATAGTAGGAGATTTTAATACATCACTTTCAATGAAAGATAGAACAACTGGAAAGCAATTCAACAAAGATGCAGAAAAGTTAAACAATACAATCCAACAAATTGACCTTATAGATATCTGCCAAGCAGTTCACCCAACAGCAGCACAGTATACATTCTTTTCCAGTGGAACACTCTCCAGGATAGACCATATGTCAGGCCATAAGGCAAGACTTCATAAATTTAAAAACATTGAAATACTGCAAAGCATCTTCTCAGATCACAATGCTATCAAATTAGAAATCAACAATAGGAAGATCAATGGAAAAAGGGCAAACACATGGAAACTGAACAATACCCTGCTCAAAAATGATTGGGTAATAGAAGAAATAAAAAATGAAATTCAAAAATTCCTTGAATCAAACGAGAATGAAAACACAACATACTAAAATCTTTGGGACATGGAAAAAGCAGTGATCAGAGGCCAATTTACAGCAATAAATGCACACATCAGAAAAGAAGAAACAGTCAAAATCAACCCTTTAAATGAACATCTCCAACAATTAGAAAAAGAACAGCAAGAAAAGCCAAAAATCACTAGAAAGGAAATAATACAGATTTGAGCAGAAATAAATGAAACAGAAAATGGAAAGACAATAGAAAAATTCAACAAGACTATAAGTTGATATTTTGAAAAGATTAATAAAATTGACAAACCACTGGCAAATTTCACAAAGGAAAAGAGGGAGAGAACACAAATAACACGAATAAGAAATGAAATGGACGACATCACAACAGAACCAACTGAAATAAAAAGGATAATATCAGGATACTATGAAAGAACTGTACTCAAACCAATTTGAAAATCTGGAAGAAATGGATAGATTTCTAGAAACACACTACTTACCTAAACTAACAGTGACTAAAGTGAAAAAGTTGAACAGACCCATAACAAAAAAGGAAATTGAACAGGGTATAAAAAAAACTCTTGGCCCTGACAGTTTCACCAGAGAGTTCTACGAAACATCCAGGGAAGAACTGACACCAATCCTACTCAAACTATTCCAAAACATAGAAAAGGATGGAATCCTCCCTAACTCATTTTATGAAGCAAGCATAACCTTGGTACCAAAATCGGGCAAAGATATCACTCAAAAGGAAAACTACAGACCAATATCCCTCATGAATATAGATGCAAAAATCTTCAGCAAAATCCTAGCCAACAGACTCCAACCAAACCAAGAGCACATAAAAAAATAATAATTCATTATGACCTAGTGGGGTTCATATCAGGTATTCAAAGATGGTTCAATGTTAGAAAACCAATAAAAGTCAATCATCACATAAATAAAACAAATGAAAAGAACCCAGGATCACATCAATCAATGCAGAAAAGACATTTGATAAAATTCAACACTTATTCCTCATCAAAACTCTCAGTAAAATAGGAATAGAAGGGACATTCCTCAATGTAATAAAGGATATATATGCAAAACCAACACCCGGCATTACCTCAATGGAGAGAGACTGAAACCATTCCCCTTGTGAACAGGAACCAGACAAAGATGCGCTCTCTCACCACTTCTATTCAACATTGTACTGAAAGTCCCAGCCAGGGCAGTAAAGTAAGCAAGGGAAATCAAAGGGATGCAAATTGGTAAGGAAGAGCTCAAAATGTCCTTATTTGCTGATGATATTATTCCATACCTAGAAAACCCAAGAGACTCAGTCAAAAATCTACTGGAACTAATTGAGAGATTTATCATCATGGCCCAATACAAGATCAACATCCAAAAATCAGTTGGATTCCTCTACACCAGCAAAGGGATTGCTGAAAAAGAAATCAATACCATTTACAATAGGTACCAACAAAATAAAGTACTTGGTAATAAATCTTACACAATGTTGTTGTTGTTGTTATGTGCCGTTGAGTCAGCCCTGACTCATAGCGACCCCTCCTTGGGTTTCTGAGGCAGTATCACTACGGAAGTAGGATTACCCAACCTTCCTTCTGAGGAGTGGCTGGTGGGTTTGAACCGCCAGCCTTCTGGTTAGCAGTCAAGTGCTTTAGCCACTATGCTACCAGAGCTCCTAGGGACACAATAGACCTGTACAAACAAAACTATAAAAGACTACTTCAGAAAACCGTTAGAGACCTACATAAATGGAAGAACATACCATGCTCGTAGATAGGAAGATGGAACATTGTGAAAATGTCAATTCTACCCAAAGCAATCTATACATTCAATGCAATTCCAATCCCAATCCCAATCCCATCAACATTCTTTAAAATTATGGAAAAATCAATCACTTACTTTATATGGAAAGGAAAGAGATCTCAGATAAACAAAGCACTATTGAAGAAGAAGAACAAAGTAGGAGGTCTTACATTCCTGGATCCTAAAACCTACCATATAGCCACAGTAATCAAAACTGCATGGTATTGGTACAATGACAGACACATAGACCAATAGAATAGAATTGAGGACCCAGAAATAGATCTATCAAACTATGGTTAGCTGATCTTTCACAAAGGGTTGAAATCCATCAAATGGGGAAAAGGTTATCTGTGTAATAAATGGTGCTGGCAAAACTGGATATCCCTTTGCAGTAAAATGAAACAAGATCTGTACCTTACACCATACACAAAAACTAACTCCAGATGGATTAAAGATAAATGTGAAACCTGAAACTATAAAATTCCTCAAGGAAAAACTAGGGGAAATTTAGGGGCCCTAATATATGGCATAAATAGACTACCAAGCATAATTCAAAATGCACAAACAGCAGAAGAGAAACTAGATGAATGGGACCTTAAATTTGTATGTGCTTCCAAGGACTTCTCCAAAAGAGTCAAAAGAGAACCTGCAGATTGGGAAAAAATATTCAGCAATGACATATCTGACAAGGGACTTACCTCTAGAATTTATAGAAAACTCCAACACCTCAACAACAAAAATACAAATAATCCAATTAAAAATGGGCAGAAAACATGAATAGACACTTCACCAAAGAGGATATTCAAGCAGCCAACAAACATATGAAGAAATGCTCACAATCATTCAGCGTTAGGGAAATGCAAATCAAAACAACAATGAAATATCCTCTTGTCCCAGCACTGGTACCAAAGTTCAACAAGAGAGAAAATAACAAATGCTGACCAGGATGTGGAGAGACTGGGAATCTCATACACTGCTGGTGGGACTATAAAATAATATAACCACTGTGGAAAGCAGTATGATGATTCCTTAAAAAGTTGGAATTAGAAATACCATTTGACCCAGCCATTCCATTACTAGGTACATATCCTAAAGAAGTAAGAGCCAGGATGAGAACAGACATATGCACACCCATGTTCATCACAGCACTATTTACAATAGCCAAAAGATGGAAACAACCTAGGTGCCCATCAACAGAAGAATGGATAACTAAACTATGGTACATATGCACAATAGAATATTATGCAACCCTAAAGAATAACATAGAATCTGCAAAACACTGCATAATGTGGAAGAACTTGGAGGACATTATGCTGAGTGAAGAAAGTCAATCACAGAAGAACAAATATTGTATTAGTCTGTTATTATAAAAAGTCAAGGACAGGTTTTTATATGGAAGGGAATTTTCTTTGTTGGTTAAAAGGGATGGGAGGGTAGGGTAGGGGAGGGAAGGGATCACTGATAGATAGGTAGAGACAAGTATTGATTTGGGTGAAGAGAAGGGCAATATACCAAATGTGAGTAATAATCCACACAGTGGCATTGAGGAAGAGGAAGACAGAGAGAGGTGTGTGGGAGGTACAGCCAACAAAGATGAACCCTTTTGCACATATAGTACTGCACTCTCAGTGAAGGCAAACACTGATATACAGGTGGATAGATGGGTAGACATACTAGATATGTCCATGTAGTGGGGGGAGTGTGCCCAAGATCATGTATGGGGTTGGCACACAATGTTTCTACAAGTGTATTGGTATGTTTTATAAGAATTCCCAGGTATATAGTAGAGCTAACAAGGGACAAGGTTGTAGCCACTTCTCAGCCACAGCCAGCTACCCAGAGGGAGCAAGTAGTTGGACCTGTGGGCTTAGGACCATAGTCTCAGGGGACGTTAAGCTCAATTGGCATAACATACTGCATAAAACATTGTTCCACATCCTACTTTGTCGAGTAGCGACTGGGATTTTAAAAGCTTGCAAGTAGCCATCTGCATGCAATGTTGGGTCTCTTCTCATCCACGATAAAGAAAAATGAAAAACAAACAAACAAACAAACAAAAACAAAGACACATGGAAACAATTAGTCCAATTGACTGGTATACCATATGATCCTCAGTCTGTATGACTATGAGACCAGAAGAATTAGATGGTGCCGGGCTACCACTGCCAATCACTCAGAGGGGAATCTCTGTAGCAGATCCTGGATAGAGAGGGAGAACAATATGGAACATAACTCAAAATCACTTAAAAAAAAAGAAAAGAGAAAAGGACCAGTTTTGCTTGTCTGATAGAGCTTGATGGAACCACTGAGACTATGGCCCCTAATCACCTTTTAGGTCTGGAATTAAACCCACTTCTGTGGCTTCCAGCCAAACAAACAAACAAACAAAAAAGCGAACAACAACAACAACAAAAACATGACATATGAGGTGAACACTTACAATACGTAGATACACTGTTTAGAGAGATCAATTATGGGAGAATAGAATACATAAGTCTATGTATGCCAGGGAGACAGCTCAGTGGGAAGGAGTGCATGGGAGGAAAGGACACAGGGAAGAGGTACTTACCAGGAGGAAGTGGGAGGGGAGCTGTTGCATTGTGGTAAATTGTAGTCAATGTCATGAGACAAAGTGTATGTGAGCTGCTGTATGGAAAGTGAATTTTCTCTGTAAACTTTCACCCAAATAATAACAACAACAACAACTAAAACTGTCCACCCCTCTTTCTCTAATAAAACTTCTATTAGTATTATAAAAGTCCTTTTGCCAAAAGCACGGACGTTACATCTTTTATGTCTCTCAATAAATGTCTTGTGACTTAAATAGTTTCATCGATGATGGCAGCTCAGCTGAGGACAAGAGAAAGTCAGCTCTAGAGTGTTCAGTATGATTTGGAGGGAAGAAACAAAGAACTAGGTGTGATATTCTGCTAATGGCTTCTTGCCTTGGAACAGTGGTTTCCAGTAGTGCTGGTTTAAGAGGTCGTCCAGCCTCCCTTGCTTCCTTATTATTTTGTCTGAGATTTTTGCCCATACACGCCTTTCTTCATCACTTTAGCAGCTTGTCATCAAGACTGTCACCAGCCAAACACCTTGAACTTTCTCACTACGGCTGGGGAACCCGGGTGGCAATGGTTCAGGGCATCCTCTTAACTGCAGCATAAGGGCCCATCGCTATGATGGGGCACAGAAGCTGATGAAAAGCCTCCCAAAAACTTTCTCTTTTCCCGTGGCACCTGCCATCAGTCTGAACACTGATTTTTGTAGCAAGAAGCCCTCTCAGTTCCAATTCCATGCCCACCACGCCCATCCAGCCCCGCCTCACACTCTTTGAGTCACCTTTCTCCAGACCCATCCCCTGCCCCGTCCTTGACTCCAGTTTTCCTGGCAGAACCAGGTTCTGGGAACTCCTGGAGGCTCTACTGCCTCCTACGCCAGCGCTGAGTTCCCTTCCCCGCGTGAGCGCTGGATTATTCCAGTCTTTGAGCATGGCAGATTTCCACTGGATGACATCATGGGAGCCGAGTGAGTGCCGGCACGGAGAGGGGGACAGGGAAGGGGAGGGGCAGCAGAGGAGGGGAGCGGGTTGGGTAGCGGAGCTAGAGCTGGGCTGCCTGCCACCCGGCTGTACGTCCGCGAGCTCCAAAGGAGCGCTCCGCTGGTAGGTGACAAAGGATGGGAGGGTGCGCTCGCCCCGGGATGTTCACTGCGCGCAGTCGGGCGGCCGCCAGAGCTACTTCGCCCTCCGCGGGTGAGTGATTGGAAAGATCATTCAGCCAGCTTCGCGGCCAACTCGCACCCTCCCTGGCTCGCGGTCTCGGGAAGGGTGCGTTCCTGAGCCAGAGCGGGGCTTGGCTCTGCACCAGACCAGGAGCTCAGGCAGCAGGTGCCTTTGGCCGGGTCCTTGTGCTGGCCAGCCAATGCCCCTGACTGGGGTTCGTGGCGGGTGCTGGGACCCAACCCGCTGGCAGAGAGCTCGCTTGGGAGGTGCCGCAATGGTGAGTGGAAGCTGCTACTAGCCCGCTGCCCTGGCTAGTAACCTCCATTGACTCTCTGCGCCCGCACTGAGAACACGCTGTTTCTGGTGGATCCTCAGTGCGCAGCGCACTGTTTACACCCGCGTCCTACTAGTCACTGAGCCGCACCCCTCAGAAAGCGGGAAATCGATGGGAGACACTTTGCACGCTTACGCGCTGTCCGTGTGAGCTTGAGGGGATGGGCACCACGGAAGACCAAGAGCAGCCTTTGTCTTTGGTGTAGAGCTGATGGCGCTCAAACCTGTGTGGGCTTACTGAAATTATCGGGTTCGATTCCTGTTCCTGGCATCCACTGGCTTGGGCAAGAGCTGTCTTTGTGCTCCTACAGCAGGCGTGACTAAGAACTGAGATTTAAGACACCAGAGTGTCCCGCGCCAAAGGTGAGTGTCGCAGTTATCCAGGTGCAGAGCGAGCTCCTTGAGCTCCAAGGAGTGGAGAGGCCAATTGAGGCAGAAATGCCCAAGTTCTATCCCAAAGTGGTATGAGTGAAAGAGCAAACTTAGCGAGTCTCATTCTTTCTCTCTTCTTTATTTCTGGTTTCTGAGCGCTTATCTTGGGGATTATTTGGGGCAGATGGATGGAGTCAAAGGCACGTTCATTACATAGTTAGTCTTTCCTTTTCCTAGCGATTTCTTTTGTTATTCAATAGTTCTGCAAGAGGTTTGCTTGCTAAACATGTTTGAAATGGGTATCTGTTCCATTGACAGGGGTGGCTAAAATGAAAAAGATTCAGAACATGCTCAGGTACCTGAGTTTAGAATTAAGTGCTGCATACCCAGTACACTAACACCTCTACCTCCTTGTTTCCTGACAATTTAACACATGTTTTATCTATTAATTTCTTCCACTCAGGAGAAGTCCAATTTCAGATCACAAGAAAGTGCAGATATCTATTGGAATAGTTTATTTTAATGTCAATTTGTTTCAAACCAAACACTGAAAAAGGTGGAAGAAAATGAAAGTTTCCTACTTTGGGGTCCAGTTACTTCTTTTAGAGTTTCATCCATTGCAATTTAAAATATTTAAAAATCTAAGAGTTCTTTCACAATCCCGAAATCAGTGTATTACAAATGATCCTGAATGCTAAGGAGATTCTTGGTATACAACTTTGATATTTCAACATCTAACATGATGCTAGGGTATAAGCAATTATCAATCACAGTTCTAATTCAAAAGGTTATATTATTTTATTTTTATTTAAAAAGCTAATGGGTTTCTCTTTAGTTGCTTCAATTGTTTAAAGATAAGTGATACTAATGAAGCTTATATACATATTTGATCCTTTATTGCTCTTCTGATAAAGTTTGAGGTCTTTTCAGAACCATCATGACAGAAAATCATCACAATGAATAATATGGTGGAAGTGAATATGGAAATGGGTGAGATATTAGAGGGAAGTTTCATTAAATATGACAACAGTAGGACTAGGATGGGTATCAGAGGATGTTGCATCAACTTTGGAGAACAATGACAGAAGAGAGGTTGTGAGATTAGCAGCAATATTTTCTCCTGTGATTCAGAAACAATTTTTATTTCATTTTTTGTTACCTTACTTCTCACCACCAAGATTTCTTCCTGTTTGATCCAAAGTTTCATTTCTTACTGATATTTTTTGTGCTCATCTCTGTGTAGTAAAGCTTATGGAGTTTTCCTTAAAGGTTCTTAGAGGTCCTGTTGCTCTTGTTGGCTGCTTTCCTGAAATACCTGATAATATAACTCTTTCTGAACCTAGCATAGTGATTAAACAGTCTGCCAGTGTGTTCCTGTAATGAGACATATCTGTCATAAAAGCATATATGTTGTTGTTGTTGTTATGTGCCGTCGAGTCAGCCCTGACTCATAGCGACCCCTCCTTGGGTTTCCGAGGCAGTATCACTACAGAAGTAGGATTGCATATATATAAATATATGTAATTCCAATCAGACAACCAGCTACCAATTATAACCAAGATACATTCTGAAATTTTGCTTATGGTTTTTGGGAGATGATTTACCTTTAGCAACAAGATGTTTTCCCCCTTTCACACAGTAACTAAAAATATACATTAAGGAGAACAGATTATATTTCTGAAATTGTTTACTTTTTTTTTTTTTTTTCAAAAATACTTGATCCAAGAATGTCAAAGTATTCTAGTACTTCTCTATACATTCATTTCAAGATGTGAATAAATCTTCAGAAAATGTAAGCATCATATAGATATGATTTGAAGTATTTGATGTTATTGTGGTTAGAAACCATCTCATAGTAACCCTGTGGACAGCAGAATCAAACAGTGCCTGGACCTATACCATGTTCACAGTCATTGCTATGTTTGAGCCCATTGTTGTAGCCACTGTGTGAATCCCTCTTGTTGAGTTTTTTCTCTTTTGTTGCTGACCCTCTACTTTACCAAACATGATCTCCTTCTCCACAGACTAGTCCCTCCAGATAACATGTCCAAAGTACAAGAGATAAACTCTCCCCATCCTTGCTTCAAAGGAGCATTCTAGTTGTAGTTCTTCCAAAACAGTTGTGTGCTTTCTTCTCGCAGTTATGCTGTATTCAATTTTCTTTGCCAACTCCTATAATTAAAATGCATCAATTCTTCTGTCTTACTTATTAATTATCCAGGTTTTGCAAGCATATGAGGCAATAGAAAATACCATGGCTTGTATCAGGCACATGTCTGAAAATTACTGTCTTTTTTTTTTTTTTTTTTAACATTTTAAAGAGGTCTTTTGCAGCAGATTTGCCCAATGCAATATGTTGTTATTTGATAGGCAGTACAATATTATTCTTAAAAACATAGGGAGTAAAACAGTGTTATTGAACAAGAGAATTTTCTTATGATGTTCTGTAAAGTATTTCAGAAATACTTTTGCTATTTTGTGACACAAGGACTCTAAATTGGGGTGGTAGAAGAGGAGGAGGAAGTTGTGTATAAGACCCAACAAAGCATTTTCTGCAGAGCACACAATGGTGATGTTAGAAGATCATGGAAAAGAGCAGGCCAGAACAGTAGAGGTATTTTTAAGAAAAGATGCATGAGGAATGCGTTTGTGCTATTTGATGCTTTTTTGTTTTTAATGCTCCATTTGTTTAACTTACCAAATTCTAGGATCTGTAGGGTACCAGGAAACCTCATTCCCTTCCTTGAGACATCTATTGTATCTTGAATGCAATCAGAACGGCTTTTCCATGATGTAAATAAAATTCTAGTTTTCCAATGCTTTATGGATTACAAACCATGTTTTTTTTTTTTTTTTTTTTTTTTTTAATTCTGGAATTGCAGGTAGAGAGAATGTCCCCATTTTTGGTATTGTTGGAAACATACAGGAGTGTGATGCTACCTTATACAGAAAATTAAGATAATCTTATTAATTGATTTTTCTTTAAAAATAAAATTAAAGAAATTTGAAGAAAATTCTCTAGAAGTCACCATTACTCCTGCTATATATTGTACACATTTTTTAAATTAATGAACTCCTTTATGATGATTTTATTCATTTCCTGCTTCATAATGTCTAAATTATAAGCATTATACATGAAATGTGTATTCTAATTTTGTTTTGTTATCTAACAAGTCTTTGAGCTCTTTTAGCTTCCCCTCTCACCACCCCTACCGCCCCCTGTAAGATAAGGATGATAGTATCTATCTTGCCTTTCTCAAAGGGGATGGTATATAGTAAATGAGCTAACAGGCAAAACAGATTTGGAAAATTTGGGAAGAATTGTCTAACAATATTATGTATTAGAACTTAATAACTTCTAAACTTCTAGATATTAAAAGTGAATCTTCTTTGTGATCTATATTTTAAATCTCCAATATTTTTATTTATAGTATTATTAACAATTTATTATTTAATATTTAATTGTTAAAATTTATGAAGTAGATTGTTAAGTATCTTTTTTAGTGCAAGTTAGTGACAACAAATTCTCTCACTTTTTGTATGTCTGAAAATATTTCTCCACAATCTTCATTTTAAAATATATTTAACCTAGGTGTAGAAGTTTTGTTTGTCAGTTACTTCTTTCAACACTTTGCCTTCTCATCTTTTAACTTCAAATTTCCATCAAACCTGTCAGTCTTATTATTGCTTTGAAGGTAATGTGTCTTTGTCCCTGGTTGATTTTAATACTTTTTTCTGTTCTGATTTTTCTTCAGTTTTGTTATTATATTCGTAGATGTGGTTTCCTTCTCATTCTCCAGTTGGAAAAACCCCCTGGCAATGAGTCAATTCCAACTCATAATGACCTATAAGACAGAGCAGAACTTCCCTGTAGGGATTTCAAGGCTGTAAATCTTCACAAAAGCAGACAGTCTCATCTTTCTCCCTTTGAATAGCTGGTGGGTTCAAGCAGACCACTGCTTGCTTATTTATTTATTTATTTATTTATTTATTTAATGCACTTTCCTCCTCTCCCATACCTGTGACTCCCACCCCACACCCCTGTGCCCTTCTTAACTATGCACTCCTTTCTGTCCAGCTTTCCCTCCATGTGAATGCTGCTCCTCTGGTGCCCCATGGCCAATTGTTCTAAGGGGTCTCCCTCTAGTATGTGGATGCATCACCCTGGGGTGGGTGTTCTGCATGTAAGTCTTTCTATTGTTGGGCTGAGACCCAATCGTTAGGAATGAGTCCAATCCTAGGCCCAAAGGGTATCCCAGGGCTATTGTCTTGAGGGTTCCACCAAACTCTATTCGACCAGTAGTACTGGTCATTTTTGTGGTTTTGAATTTTGTTTCACATTTTTCCTCCCACTCTATCCAGATCTCCAGTTTTGATCTCTTCCTGAGTGATTGGCTTTGGTAGCCAGGCATGATCTAGTTCTTCTGGTCTTGAGGTCCATCATACTCTTGGCCTAATTGTTTCCAAATGGTTTTGATTTTCTTCACTCGTCTTTGCTTCAGACGAGAGGAGACCAATAGTTGCATCTTAGATGGATGCTGGAAAGCTTTTAAGACTCCAGTCACTACTTATCAAAGTAAGCTATGGAACAAGATTTTTATGTACTATCAGACCACTGCTTTATAAACAGTGCTAGCAGATCTCCTTCTCCAGTTGGAAGAAGGATTAAGTTAGGTAATTTTCCTCCTTAGATTTTGCAGAGCTTTTTGAAATTGGCTGTTGATGCCTTTCATCAGATTTGATGAATTCTTGACTATTATCTCTTTTTCTCACCTATTTTGGTCATGTTGTAAGAAGGGACCATTCCCTGGAGAAGGATGTCATGCTTGGTAGGGTGGAGGGTCGACGAAAGAGGGGGAGGCCTTCAACGAGATGGATTGATACGGTGGCTGCGATGATGGGATCAAGTATAGCAGGGATTGTGGGGCTGGCGTGGGATCAGGCAGTGTTTCGTTCTGCTGTGCATGGGGTCGCTATGAGTCGGAAACGACTCGACGGCACTTAACAACAACAACAACATCTCTTCATATGTAGCTCTTTGCCATTCTGTATCTCCTCTTTTTCTGAGATTTCAATTGTTTGGTTGATTGTTTCACTGTGGCAGACATGCCTCTTATAGTTACTTCACTATTTTTTCTTCCTCTCTTTGGGAGCTCTGGTGGTGTAGTTCCTAAGGCACTTGACTGCTAACCAGAAGGCTCGCAGTTCAAACCCACCAGCCACTCCTTGGAAGGAAGATTGGGCAATCTACTTCCTTAGTGATACTGCCTCAGAAACCCAAGGAATCACATCCCAATTGATGGCAGTGAATGAGAGCTTTGCTTTTTTGAATATTTTCTCTTGACCTCTTCTTCCAGTTTATCAACCTTCTCCTAGACTATTCCTAAGGAGCTCTGGTGGTGTAGTGCCTAAGGCACTTGACTGGTAACCAGAAAGTTAGCAGTTCAAACCCACCAGCCACTCTTCAGAAGGAAGGTTGGGCAATCTACTTCTATAGAGGTACCACCTCGGAAACCCAAGGAGGGGTCCGTATGAGTTGGAGACAACTCAATAGCACATAACAACAGCATACTATTCCTATTACGTTGTCAAGTCTACCTACTGCTTTATTTCTATAATTACTATATATTTTTAGTCTTCAGATGTACATTTGATTCTTTTCTATAGATCCCAATTTATCTGTTTTACCTATCTTTTCCTTTATTACTTTGAACATATTAATGAAATTATTTTAAATGATTTTGCCTGTTAATACAAGTAACTGGAGTATTTTGGGCCTCTTTTCAGTGTCTATTTTTTATCTTACTGTTAATCACTGTGTATGAAAAAAAAAAATTTAGACATTGCCAAATAGGTGTCAACATTTCCTCAGTTAGGTAGAAAAATAAGGAGATGACCAATCATTGTAATCCAATCAGTGACTTAGATGAGTCAAATGTTGATAGATTCCATCATCTTCTGGGTCACACAACTCCCAAGGCATAGATAGTTAGAAACCACTCCTGGATATTCATAGGTCCTGAGCACAAGTTAGAACAAGATTTCTGAGAATCCTATTATTCTTTCCAGACGCTTTCTTCTTAGTGTCTTAGCCGCCAATTGTGAATGTAGCTCTGTACTTTAGCAAATTTTATGAGGGTAAATCCAGGCTTGTGTCAGGTTTGGCACTCCACCTTTTTTTCCCATTGAGATCTTGGACCTTCATATCTCTATGTTGTCTTTTCAGCCCCACCAGATTCACAAAATCTCTCTTGAGTTCTCTGTCCCACAGCAGGGATCCTGTGCTTATACAAAGCCCATATTCTTAGCTGCTTGCTTCTGTGTCCAGAACTGGCAAATGCCACCCACACTGGAAGGAAAAAAGCACCTTCAAATTTTGCTTACCTCTTTGGTATTCCCTCATCTGGAATCTTGAAATCTGTAGTCTTGGTTAATTCAGAAAATCTGTGATAGTTTTTTTTTTTTTTTGGTGGTGGTGGTTGTTTTGTTTTATTTTTTGTTTTTTAATTTCTCTGAGTCTTAATGTCCCCATCTGTTAAATTGAGCTTCTCATAACATGGATGTGAAGACTAAATGAGGAAGTGGATAACAATGAAACATTGTCTAACATGCTGGGAGATGTCCAACAAAAATTGGCTATTATTGTTAAAATTGTAAGCATATTTTTGGATCATTTAACAATTCTTCTTCTTCTTTTTTTTTTTTTTTTAAACTTCTCAATACGCTTCCCTCTAGCTCTTAGTAACCACTAATCTATTTTTATCTCTGTGCATTTGATTAAATATTTCGTAGAAGTGGAATAATATATTTGTCCATTTGTGCCTGGCTTTTTTCAATTTGCCTAATGTTGTCAATGTTCATCCACATGGTGGCATATATCAGACCTGCATTCCATTGAATGTTTATGTACACTTTATTTATTCATTCATCTATTCATGGACACTTGGTTTATTTCCACCTTTTGAATATTGTTAATAATGTTGCTCTGAACATTGGTGTACAATACTCTGAATCCATGCTTTCAATTCTTTTGAATATATACAAAAGGTTTTAATCGATTTTTTCTTCTTCTTATACTTCATCTGCCTTGTTTAGTTGTCCTTGATAGTAATGTAGATCTACTGTGGGCTATACCAGCATAATTGTTGGACAAATTGTTCATCCTTTTTTTTTACTGGTTACAAAGAATTGATGTAAAGAGCTCCAATATCATTATTTGGTCATAAAATTGGAGTTATTATTCTCAATCTATAGGCTCCTAGACAATAGAGCAAACTCCTAGCCCACTGGATTTTTAGAATGTGTTCTTATAAGAGGAGGCCAGGGTCTAGTAAGTCACTAAAGTACATATTATTTGAGTTTGAAACAGTTAGTCTATTTTATTTTTGAAGTAGAATGTAGTGGTGATGAAGTCTGAGGATTCAAACAGCCTATAAGTTCAAGCTACTGTTAAAACCAAAATAAAACCTTTGCCATTAGATTGATTATAACTCGTAGCAACCCTATTGGACAGAGTAAAACTTCCCCAAACAATTTCTAGGGCCATAAATCTTTATGAAGCAGACTATCACATCTTTCTCCCATGGAACAACTTGGGGGTTTTGAACGACTGATCTTTAAGTTAGTAATCGAGCATTAATAATTACATCACCAGAACTTAGCAAAATTTTATTTCTCTTAAATATGATGTATGTGTGTGTATGGGTATAATATATATATGTGTATGTAGTTTGTTTTTTCCACCAAACACAAGTACCCCATGATTTATGAATCATCTTAACCTACAAATAAATGTCATATATATATTTGTTTGTTGTTGATATGTGCCATCGAGTCAGACCCAACTCATAGTGACCCCTCCTTGGGTTTCAGAGGAAGTAAATTGCCCCATCTTCCTTCCAAGGAGTGGCTGGTGGGTTTGAACTGCCAGCCTTCTGGCTAACAGTCAAGTGCCGTAGGCATTATGCTACCAGAACTCCCATATATATATATATATATAATGAGGAATGCAGAAAAATGAATTCTGGAGACCCCTTCTTAGAAACAGTTGTCTTTTATTGTCCAAATTGTTATTCTGAAATACAACTGACCCCAAAATATGTCTTGTCATGTATGTAGTAGGGTTAATAAGTTAGCTAACAATAATAACAATTTCTTAATAGAATGTGGATGGAACACAGAACATATATTTTCTCCAGAATAGATGTGATAATTAGTCCTTAGTTGTTTTAGAAATAATGTCTTAAGTCATATATTTTAGAAATGACCTGAATTAAATATACTTTTGTAGACTGGCTTAGAACTTATGTTGAATATGCCTAATGATGGATGGATTCTTTTGATGAAGTAAAATATAATCAAAACCAAAAGCCAAGTTTACTTGGTTCCACTGCCATTTAATAGATTTGACTCATAGTGACCCCTCCTTGGGTTTCTGAGGTGGTATCTTTATGGAAGTAGATTGCCCAGTTTTCCTTCCAAGGAGTGGCTGGTGGGTTTGAACTGCCAACCTTCTAGTTAGCAGTCAAATGCTTTAGGCATTGTGCCACCAGAGCTCCATATATTTACAGTTAAATTTTAAGTGATCATGAATTACATGTAACATTATAAAACTGATTTCTTGGAATACAATCAATTTTAAGTTGGTGGATGCCTAAATAGACTTTGGCTGGCCTTTCATTCAATAGCTTAAGATACATTAGGTATATCACTGAACACTAATGCAAGTGATAAATTAGTCCATTGTGTGAAACTCACACTGTGGTGAGCAATGTTTTGGCTTTCACAAGTGTATAGGCCCTGCCTTATATCCTCTCAGCCTTACTTCTGATTCTGACTATGGCTGTGGCAAGCAGTTTTAGGATGGCTTGACTCAATTGTGCTCATTATTTCTCACCTCAAGCTTGTGCTGAGCAGCTTTCACTTACTGCTCTGTGACTTTAACAATGTGGTTTATACCTGCCCCACCCCCGACCCCCATCACCAGATTCCCTTAGCCTGAAAGTAGTGAGGAGCTAACATCACTTCTGAAATGCTTTTACTCAGTGAGAATTGGTGGGCAGTTCTGGGAGTCATTCTGCAGTTTTTCAGAAGGTTATGTAGGATGGAGTCCTAGTTGTCCATGGTGGTGACCCAACTCCATGCACTGGTTTTGGCCTTTCTCTTTCCCTGTTTCACTCTACTCAGTGCTTCAATCTTGTGCCCTGATATCATCTTCTATTTGTACTAAAGTTCTTATTTCAGATTCTACTTTTGAATGTACTTGGCCTGAAATATATTGTAAATTAGCTTTCTCTCTCCAGGGGCAAATTAAAAAAAAAAAAAAAAAAAAAGCAAGAATGAAAGAAATTAAGCTTAAAATACCAAGTGGTTTAATGAGAGAAGTAGGAAAGGAGAAAGCTGAAACATTCCTCAAAGGTATTTTATTTACAAGTTCATCATTTTTCAAGTTATAACATGAGCCATTTAAATAATCCTCCTAACAATTATGAGGATATCATCTACTGAACTAAAATTTCTCTTCCTCTCTTCTTTCTTTTTCATCTCTCTTTAATGGATTTTTATCAAAGATACACTCTGTAGATCCCTGTATTATACTAGGTTCCAGTGGTATGATGGTAAGTAAAGAATGTGCATGGTTCCTACCTCTTTGCACCTCATTATTTCTATGGAAGAGAGAGGACTTAATTAAATAATCACACAAACAAATGCACATATGCAAGAGTGACTGTAATGAAGGACAGTACACACTGGTGGGAAAGCCAATTATAAAGGGTTTTGACTTAAACAGAGAGGACTAGGCAAGCCTTCTCCAGGAAGTGACACTTGAGCTGACATCTGAAGGATGAAAAGGAGTTAATTAGGTGGAGAGAAAGGAAGAGTTTTCAAGACTGAGAGAACAATGGGGTGATCTCAAGTCCCTATTGTGTGTGTGTGTGTGTGTGTGTGTGTTTGTGTATGAGGTTGTCTGACAATTTTAAAGGGCTCTTAATAGATAGCCAAGGGGAGTGTGATATGGGTTGACATGCGGGAGATGAAGAAAATTAAAAAATGTTTGGAAGTAGATGAGAGGAGCATTATAACTAAATAAGAAGGATATATTAGCAAAAAGAAATACATGAAATATCTGGGAAAAATAATGTATAAAACATACAGACTAACAGATTCTGGACATTTGAAAAATGTGAGAGCTTGATAATTTTTAAGTGAATGAATTTCTAAAGAATTAGAGTTGAAAGAAAAGAGAAATAGATGTTTATTCATTTGTTATTCAATTTATTTTTCCTCACTCATGATAATGCCTTAAAGCCTATATATAAAGCTTTTAAAATTGTATATATCTAAGGGGCTCCATGGGATCTCTGGTAGCATAGTGGCTAAGGCACTTGACTGCTAACCAGGAGGCTGGCGGTTCAAACCCATCAGCCACTCCTCGGAAGTAAGGTTGGGCAATCCTACTTCTGTAGTGATACTGCCTCGGAAACCCAAGGAGGGGTCGCTATGAGTCAGGGCTGACTCGACGGCATGTAACAATTGAGAATACACCAATTCAGCAGTTTCTACATGTACAATTTGGTGACATTGATTACATTCTTTGACTTGTGCAACCATTCCTACCCTCCTTTTCTGAGTTGTTTCTCTACCTTTAACATAAATTCACTATCCTCTAAGGTTTTTATCCATTCTTTCAAGTTGCTGTTGTCAATTTGATTCTATATATATAGTTATTAAAAGAGAGTGCTCAGATATTTTTTTGTAGTAAGCTAAACTATTGCTTGGTTTTAAGAAGGCTTCAAAGAATATTTTTGGTTCAAAGTTTAAATATCATCTCATGACAAATAGTTTCAAAGATCATTCTAGCCTTCATAGCTCTGAAAAAATCTGGAGTCCAGGAATTCAAAATTCTGTTCTAAAATTTTCCCCTTTTGATCAGAATTCTTCTATTGAATCATTGATCAAATGTTCACCAATGGTAGCCAGGCACCACCCAGTACTTCTGGTTTCATGGAAAATGAGACAGTTGTTTACGGACGCAAATAGCTACATATTCAATATCTTCCTCTTATTCCTGATTCTCCTTCTTCTTTTGTTGCTCCAAACAAATAGATAGCAATTGTTGTGTGTTTTATGACCACTTGTAGGATTTTAAGACCCCAAGCAGTATTCAGTGAACTAAGAGATAGCTAAAGGGCCAAAGATGCAGAATCTTCTGACCTTCTCTAACTCCACAAGAGGAAGACAGAATCACTGTCAGCAGCCCAAAGCCTGTTCCTATAAGGCCAGACATGCCACCACCCTCTTACCATCCTTGACATCAACTATCCCTCCCGCAGCAACCACCACCTCCGTTGGGTTCTATAATTCACTTCAGTACCCACACAGGACTCACAAATTATGGGGTTTATTAGGGAAACAACAGGCTACAATTCAAGTTCAGGAACACACTCAGTGTCTCTCAGCCAGTAGTCTCACTCAGCTGGCAGTCTCTCTCAGCTGGCAATCTCTCTCAGTCTCTTTTTCAGCAGAGCATCTCTCTCAGCAGCATATCTCCCTCAGCAGCATGTCTCTCTCAGCTGGCAGTCAGAGATTCTTTTCTGCCTCTAGGAGGGCTCATTTTAAGCCTGACAGAGTGACAAAACTAACAAATGCCAATATCAGAATTCTACACACCTGAGAGAGAGCGAACTTTCCCAGAAGATTACTTTGTGCTGACCCAGGTGGATGACTTTAACAAACAGCTACTCAGTTGCTCACAACAAAGTGGGGGTTACAAAGATTATGGCTAGAAAAGCCATACTAAGTAATTTACTACACCATAGAGATAGAACCAAAGCACTAGCCATATTATTAGGTAAATTAAGTGGGATGTCCCCTGAAGCCATGACCCTATCTCCAGAACAAGGAATCAATTCTCATGAGGTTTTTGGTTGTCATAAGCAACTTCAACAGCTACTTTTTTTTTTTTTTTTTAATATTGTTGTTGTGAATATAAACATTGCACAGCTTTTGCCAATTCAAATGTTTACAGGCTTACAGATTATTGATAGCAATTATAATAATAGGCTGTGCAGCTCTATCCTTAACCAATACTGATCTTTTTAATGAGATAACTTGGTTTACTTTTATAATTATATATATATATAATATATATAATTACAAATATATATAATAAATATAATTATATTTAATTAAACTTAATTTATGAGATGTCTGTGAGTATAAGTCTTATTTTTATAAATAATTTAATGACTAAATGGTTAAAGAAGTGCTTATTGAGTAACTACCATGTGAAAGAAAGATTCTGTGCCATGAACAATGAAAGATAATGAGAGGGAAATGGAGAATTAGTTGAGCCAGTTATCAAGATACCAAAGGACAAGTATAAATGGTAATGTTTGGAACTTTGTGATTTGTTCTTTATAAAGTCCATGGTAAAAGATTATGCCCTTAGGCAAAGAAAAAACAAACTCAGAGAAACCAATATTTTTTTATGAAAGAAGTAAGAAAATTAGTACTAAGAAGCAGTATTTAAAAAATAAAAAACCCTCCCCAAAACAGTTACTGTTAAGCCATTTCTGACTCTTGGCAATCCCACATGTGTCAGAGTAGAACTGGACTCCATAGCGAGTTCAGTGGCTGATTTCTTGGAAGTAGATCTCCAGGCCTTTTTCCCAAGGACACTCTAAACCCAAAATAAACATGTGCCATTGAGTCGATTCCAACTCATAGGAACCCTACAGGACAGAGAAGAACTGTCCCACAGGGTTTCTAACACTGTAACTCTTTATGGTTTCATTGGCCATTTTTTTTTTCAGAAGTAGATAGTCCAGTCCTTTTTTCCAGTCTGTCTTAGAGTGGAAGCTCCACTTAAACATCTCCACCATTGGTGACCCTGCTGCTGTTTGAAATACCGGTGGCATAGCCTTCAGCAACATGCATAGCAAGGATAGTGAGAATGACACAGGACTATGCAATGTTTCAGGACTATGCAATGTTTCATTCTATTGTACATAGGGTCACTTTGAGTCAGAGCCAACTTGGCGGCACCTAACAACAATAACAACAACTCTTTGTAGTGGCAGGCTGCCTCATCTTTTTCCTGCAGGCAGCTGGTGGCTTCAAACTGCTGACCTATTGGTTAGTAGCCAAATGCTTTAACGATAGTGGATTTGAACTTCCAACCTAATGTTATTTTTAACAGCCCAGTAGAACAATCATTTGCACTGCCAAGAAACTCCAAAAAGCATTGATAATAGACATTATTTCCATGGACTTTAGTTGAATGAATCCTAGATGTCAGTTTTCAAGAACTGTTAAAATATTTTAAATGTGTTAAAATTTTTCCAGAATACATGCCACAGTAACCCAGGAAGCCTCAAAATAGATTTGGGGAACTTGTAAAAGGGAGCTTAGTATCAGAAGTAAAATTATAATACTTCTTTTTCTTCAAATACTAAAAAATATTTTTCAAAATGGTAATAGGAAAATGGTTAGTTTTTTATGCTACTTATCTTTATTGTCTAAATACTCTTTAATAATCCTAAATTATATTCACAATAAAAAATGAAATAAATGTTTTTGAATGGAAAAAAAAAAAAAGAATGCCTAAAGCAAAGCTTCAAAATGTTGTTGTTGTTGTTGTTGTTAAGTGCTGTTGAGTCATTTCCGACTCATAGGGACCCCATGCACAGCAGAATGAAACACTGCCCTATCCCGCGCCAGCCCCACGATCCCTGCTATACTTGAGCTCATCATTGCAGCCACCGTATCAATCCATCTCGTTGAAGGCCTCCCCCTCTTTCGTCGACCCTCCACCCTACCAAGCATGACATCCTTCTCCAGGGAATG
>NW_006922195.1:1130742-1135088 GCF_000298275.1 Orycteropus afer afer
CAGGACAGATCTTGAAACATCCTTTGTGATGATGAATGCCACACCATTCCTTTTCAAACTGTCATTCCCGGCATAGTAGATCATATGGTTGATTCAAAATGGCCAAAACCAATCCATTTCAGCTCACTAATGCCGAGGATATAAATCTTTATGTGTTCCATTTCCTTTTGGACAACTTCCAATTTTCCTAGATTCATACTTTGTACATTACATGTTCCGATGATTAATGGATGTCTGTGGCTGTTTCTCTTCAATTTGAGTGGTGCCACATCAGCAAATTACAGGCTTACAGGTGAGGAGAGACAATGCAGGGACGCCAGAGTAGCAGGCCGGAAGAGTAGGGAAGGGGAAAAAAGCCTTGAACCCGGACAGAAGAGCAATCAGCCGAAATGTTAGCTTCTGTTAAATCTGAATATTTTCCTTGTAGGTGTTTATAATGTAATTTATTTTTTTAGTTTTTAGTGTCTGAATGCATTGACCCCCCCACACACACCCATAAAAAAAAGCTCATTGCTGTGGAGTTGGATCTGACTCATAGCAACCCCTCCTTGGATTTCTGAGGCAATTTCACTACAGAAGTACATTGCCTCATTCTCTTTCTGAGAAGTATAAAATATACACTTTTTTTTTGTGTGTGTATATTTTATAATAAAAGTTATTTATGGAGAAAAAATGATGTGGTGTGAAAGAAATCTTTTATTTTATGCAGATTTCTACTCTTCTATGGAAATAATGTGCAAATGTCTATGAAGGAGTGACCTCTCAACAATGTAAGAGAGAACATGTGGTTCATTGTTGTTTATTAGGATCAGAGAATAAACATTTGCTTTAAAGAAATTGTTTTAAAGAAATTGGGGATTATTTTCACTAACTTGCCCTAATATTTAACTAAGGAAATAATTTTATATTGCAAGTTTTACTTTTGTGAAGAGCAAAGAGTAATCTATGCATTTCCAATCCATTTTCTTATTGTGTAGATTGTGGAGTCTCATCTCAGCCCCTTACTCCATTATTGGGTACTCTTCATTTAATAGCTGGGGGTATAAATAGTGTGAGTTTGATGACTTCACTGTGTGGGTATGATGGATGTGTGGATGTACAGGGAGCTCTGGTGGCATAGTGCCTAAGGCATTTGACTGCTAACCAGAAGGGTGGCGATTCAAACCCACAAGCCACTCCTCAGAAGAAGATGGGGCAATGTACTTCCGTAGTGAAACTGCCTCAGAAATCCAAGGAGGGGTCACTATGAGTCAGATCCAACTCCACGGGAGTGAGTTTTTTTTTTTAAAGGTGTGTGTGGGGGGGGGTCAATGCATTCAGAGACTATATACTTATATGTTAGACTTTCTTTGGTGACATAAAAGTTATATGTAGGGAAAATTTTGTCCTATAATGTAGCTTTTTTTTTTTTTTAACTTTTAATTGATTTGGGTGAAAATTTACAGAGCATTTTCTCTATCCATTCAAGTTCATACAGATTTTGTGTCATGATATTGATTGCAATCTCCATAATGTAACAGCTCTCTTCTTATCCTCCTTGTGGTTACCTTTTCCACATCTCTCTTTCTTATGCATTCCTGCCTTTTGAGCTTTCTCTCTGTGCAAATACTACCCTTTGGATTTTCCATGGTTGATTGTTCTAAGGAGTGCTTTTACCTGGTGTAATTGTTCATCTTATAGGCCTATCTATTGTTTGGTTGAAAGTTAAACCATGCCATTAATTCCAGGCCCAAAGGGTTAACTTGAGGGTTTCACCAGTCTCTATTACAGCAATAATCCTGGTCTATTTTATGATTTTTGAGTTTTGTCCCACATTTTTCTCCTAATCTATCCAGACTCTCAGATTTTGATCCCTTTCTTAGTGGTTGTCAATGGTATCCAGGCACCATCTAATTCTTCTGGTCTCAGAGTTATGTAGGCTGAAGTTCCCATGGTCCACTAGTGCCTCAGACCAATTATTTCTGTGCCCCTTATGATTTTCTCCCCTGTTTTTTGCTCTGACTTGAGGAGATCAATAGTTGCATCCAGATGGCCACTTGCAAGCTTTTAAGACCTGTCACTACTCACCAAAGTAGGAGGTCGAACAATGTTTTTGTGTATCATGTTATACCAATTGAGTTGGATGTCCCCAGTGGCCATGGTTCAGAGACTTACTCTCTCAAGAATTTTGGTTGTGCATGAGAAGTTATAACTTTGCCCCCATTAGCTCTATTATATATATAGCAACACAACTGCATATAAAGAAATATTGTCTGCCAAACCTATATATGATGATGGGTATTTTCCTGTTTCCTTACTAATACCTGACCCTCTTGCCAGTCTACCTATGTATCTGCTCATAGATTAGTTTTGTTTTTACTGTTAACGCAGTATTGTGTATGTAATAACATTTACTTTTGTTGTCTGTATCTCTTGTGCACCTCTCTGTGTTTTCCTTTTCCTTAGTGATAATTGTGTTGTTCACCCATTTTTGATAGATTACCTGTCCCGTCACCCAAATCAATATCTGTCTCTTTCCTCGCTAGCAGTTTTCCTTCCCTCCCCTTCCATCTCTGGTAACAAATAAATAGTTTCATTTTATGTGTAAATCTTTCCTTGACTTTTTATACTAGTGAAATTATATATTTCTCTTCCTGTAGTTGACTGACTTCACTCAGCATAATGTCCTCCAAATACATCCATATTATGAGGTGTTTTGTGGATTCTTCATTATTCTTTAATGTTGCATAGTGTTTCATCATGTGTATGTTCCTTAGTTTGGTTATACATTCATCTATTGATGGGCACTTAAGTTGTTTCCATTCTCTTTGTTATCGTGTATAGTGCTGGGCTGAACATGGGTATCCATATATCTATTCATGTCCCAGCTCTCACTTCTTTACTATATATACCTCGTAGTACTAGGAAATCTACTTCCATAGAAATACCACCTCAGAAACCGAAAGAGAGGTTGCAATGAGTCGGAATCAATTTGACGGTAGTGAGTTTGGTTTTGATTTAGTGGGATCACTGGATCAAATGGTATTTCTATTTCCAATTTTTTAAGTTTTGCACATTGGTTGTACCATTTTACATCCCCACCAGCAGTGTGTGAGAGTTCCAGTAACTCTACATCCTTGCTAGTATTTGTTGTTTTCTGTCTTGTTGAACTTTGGTATTATTGCTGAAGTGAGATCATATCTCATTGTTGTTTTTTTGATTTGCATCTTCCTAATGTATAGTGTAGTGGCTAAGGCACTTGACTGCTAACCAGAAGGCTGATGGTTCAAACCCACCAGCTACTACCCAGAAGGAAGATGGGGCAATCTACTTCCGTAGTGATACTGCCCTGGAAACCCAAGGAGGGGGTTGCTATGGGTCTCTATGACACAAATAAACATATGCATACCCATGTTCATCGCAGCATTAGTTACAATAACAAAGAGATGAAAACAATCTAAGTCCTATTAACAGATGAATGTATAACCAAACTACAGTACATACATAGAATGAAATACTGTGCAACATTAAAGAATAATAAACAATCAATGAATCACCTCATAATATGAATGAATTTGGAGGACATTATGCTGAATGAAATAAGTCAATCACAGAAGGACAAATATTGTGTTGTTGTGTGTTGACTTTGAACATTTTTCCACAGGCCAAACAGGCAATGGGTAGCAGAGCATCTGGCTCCAGAAGGAGTGGCTGGCAGCAGAATGCCCAATCTCAGAATCTGCTTCTGCTTACCCAGAAGGCACTCAAGGCAGGGTGCCTAATCCAACATGAATTGCTGCTGGTCCAGAAGATGTCCAGGGACAGGAACCTGGACCTGGAAAAATTCCTGCCAACGTAAATGGCAACTGGAAGCAAGGCTTCTGATTACAGAAGGAGTTCCTACTTGTTCAAAAAGGAGTTGGGAATAGGATGTTTAGTGCTAGAAAAGTTCTTGCTGTCTCAAAAGGCAGCTGGGCACAGGGTCCCTGCTCCTAGAAAAAGTTCCTGGCATCCGAAAAGATGACTGGGTGTAGAATATTTGAATCCAGAAAATGTTCCTGACATTTTGAAAAGTAGCTGGAGGTAGGGTGGCTACTCTGGAAATAGTTCCCATCCACCCAGAAGGCAACTAGGGGCAAGGTGCCCAGTCCCAAACAGGGTACCCACCGGACGAGAAGACATCTGGAGGCAGGGCATCTGGGCCAAGAAAAGGTTCCCGCAGGTCCAAAAGGCTCTCAGTTCCAGAGGGATCTTTGGCTGGCCCAAAAAGCAGCTGTGGACAGGGCTTCTGGTACCAGAAAAAGTTCCTGCTATCTTGACTGCTAACCAGAAGGCTGGCAGTTCAAACCCACCAGCCACTCCTCGGA